>NC_045431.1:167815065-167980065 GCF_902635505.1 Sarcophilus harrisii
TCTCATTAAAGCAATTAGAAAGATCTACTTAAACAGATAGCATGGGTGTGGGTCTATTATGTTGGGATGATCTCCAAAGAATAATGGATAGATGAGGAAGAGGGTTGCATTGGGGAAAACTAGACAATATAGGAAGAATGGGGGGAATTTTCTCAAATAAAATATGTACACAAAGAAGAGTTTATAAAAAAGGGAAAATGGAAAATGGGAAGTGGGTAATGCTTGAATTCATTCACACATACACATACATAGAGTTGAACATAGAAATTTGTCTTATCCAACTGGGAAGTAGGAGACAAAAGATTTGAGAGAAAGAGGAGGTGTGATGATTAGAGAGTAAGTAGACTAAATGATCAGAAATGAAACAAATTTTTGAGAAGGGGACATAGGAAAATAAATAAATAAGAACAGGACACAGAGATAGTACAAATTGATAAAATGATCATGCAAACAAATAAACCAGAAAATGAGCAAGATAAAATTCAAAATAAAAATATTAGAAATCCTGAATATCATTGAAGAGATTAATAAGATGGGGAAAAATTTTTTAATTGAACTAAAAAATAAAATTGGAACTAGTTTCATGGGTGGGGGGGAAATAAAATAAATCTAAATATTGACTATTTTGATTTAAAAAAAAAAGAAACAAAATCAAATTACCAGTTTCAAAAAAAATGCACAACCAATGAAGATGAAATAAAAACATCTAAATGCTATTTGGCCCAATTAAATCATTCCCCCCCCAAAAAAAAAAATTGACAGTATAAATGTATTGGACAAATATTTACCAAAATATAAATTGACCAGATCAACAAAACGGGGAACAGAATATTTAAATACCAGTTGTTTTTTTTTTTTAATTTGAATAAACTATAAATGAATTTTCTAAGTAAAAGCCTCAGGACCAAATGGATTAACAAGAAAGTTCTACCAAATATTTAAAGAAAAATTAATTCCAATATTATACAAACTTTTTAAAAAAAATAAGTAAAGAAGGAATTCTAAAAGCCAAAATAAGGAAAGAAAACTATAAACATCTAATGAATATTGATGCAAAAAAAGTTATATAAAACACTAGCAAGGAGATTACAGCAAGGATTACAAAGGTCACACATTATCATCAGCCTAAATTTATATAAGGATTGAATGACTGGTTTAATATTAGAAACAACTATAAGTATTATTGACTGTATGAATAACAAAAGCAAAAATCATATGATCACATCATTAGATGCAGAAAACTACTTTGACAAAATAAAAGACATAACTAAAAATGAAACAAAACAGAACTACCTAGAAAATATAGTAATAAATAGAACTTTTCACAACAGGGTGAAATTCTAATTCATTCTCCACATAACTGCCAAATTGATATTCCTAAAATATAATTTTCTCCTCATCAGTTTTTTACTTTAGAAACTTTTATATTTCCCTACTGCCTCTGATGCAAGATATAATCTCTTACATTTAAATGTTTTTTACAATCTCTATCCAACTACTCTGTGGGACTGGGGGAGAGGGACAGGGAACATACAATCCAAATACAAAATAAGTATTTATTAAACATTTACTATGTGCCAGGGCACTGCCTTACAAAAATTATCTCATTTAAGAACCTGTTTGACTAACAGAATGGTATTATCTTTACAAAAAATAGAAAAATTAGGAAGAGGACTGTTTCTAGATGGAAAAGAATATTGATTAAGACCTACTTTGTGCTGAACACCATGCTAAGTGGTTTACAAATGTTATCTAATTTAATCCTCACAACATTGCATGCTATTATCCTCATTTTACAGATGGAGAAATAGACATTCAGAGGTTAAATGGCTTATCCAAGGTCACACAACTAAAATGTCTGAATGGGGATTAAAACTCGGATTTATTTTAACTCCAAGTCCTGGGCTCTATCCATTGCACTATATAGCTGTCTTATTTATTCCATGAGGAACTTCTTTATAAGCATTCTTGGCTTTCATAAGCTTCAGGAGGAACTCAGGTCCTCCTGAATTGGCATATCAATGAGTTTGAATTTTCAAGGAAATAAAAAATGAAAGGAAGTCACATCTTATTTTGATACAAAGAAATCTCAAGAAAAAATATTGAAGTCTCCTATTCTTTGGTATCTTTAAAAACAAGGTTAAATTTTAAGAGGGGGTCTTAATAGTTTTCAGCTTTTTCATAATATACTGTGATTATAATGTCTTCATTTTTTGTATCTGGTATAAGAACAGTATAGGCAGTATCTAATTTCTGAACAAGATACAGTGGCCTTTCTAACAGTCTCTCACCATGAAATCCTAACACCCTGATCTCTCTGTATGATCATGTGTGCATAGCTGACCTCTGGAAACAAAAGGCCATCTTATTTGATAAAAACATGTATCCAATCAGGGAGGTCCCAAGAGGTCAGAAGGCAGAGGGATGAGGGAGGCCAACATTTTGACTTTGATCTGTGTTTTTGAACTCCTAGATTTCAACTTTGTTCCTAACCCATACTTCCTTTGATAATGCCTGTGTTAACAACATTTGGGCTGATAATTTCCCAGGCAGGATCGACTATACATCTAACTATGGCTAAGCATGCTATGGGCCCAGTGTATTAGATACCAGAGTCATTTAAAAGAGTTAATAAGCTTAAATTTTCAGGTATCCATTTTTTAATTAAACTGCAATGACATCTCTCAAGCATGACTGTCTCTTTTATAAACCAATAAAACTATTAACAAAAAAAATTAATGAGATTTCTTTTCTCTTTTTATTTCACAGAAATAATTGGTTCTTGTATAAGATGTGGAGTTGGCAAGAAAAGCCTGAGCTCTTAAAACAACATCTATCCTGTGCTCTCGAAGGAGGCATGAATAGAAAAATGGAACTGTGTAGTATTTGTTGGGGATGATTGAAACCTCTCTCCTCCTTTTCTCTCTCTCCCTTTTCTTCTTTTATCTCCCTCCTTCCCTCCCTCCTTCTCTCTCTCTCTCTCCCCCTTTCTCTCTTTTCCTCTCTCCCTCTCTCATTCTCTTACATATAGTCTTTTTCTGACCACCTCTGTGTCACTATCTCTCTCTGTCTCTTTCTCTGTATCTGTCTCCAGGTCTGGCTTTCTCTATCTATGTGTGTGTGTGTGTGTGTGTGTGTGTGTGTGTGTGTCTGGATCTCTGTCTCTGTCTCTGTGTTTCTGTCTCTGTCTCTGTCTCTCTTTCCGGGGGTTGATTAAAAACTTCCCTCTCCTTCTCTCTTTCCTTCCTCTCTCTCTCTCCCTGTCTCTCTTCCTTTCTCTTTTCTTGTTTCTCTTTCTTTCTCTCTCTCTCACACACACACAGTTTATGTCCAACTGTCTGTTTCTGTCTCTCTCAGTCTCCTCTGTATCTGTCTTTGTCTCTTTCTCTGTCTATCTGTGTGTGTGTGTGTGTGTGTGTCTTTCTCTGACTGTCTCTGTCTCTTCTTTGTCTCTCTCTGTCTCTCCCTCTCCTGTCCCCCCCCCCCCTCCCCATCATAGGCATTAATTGAGGTCACACCTTGAGAAAATGGGATGATTGTCTAAAAGCTGCTAACATTATCTAACTGAGCAATAGGGATCAGATCATCATGGGCTAGAGAGATAATGCATGCTAATGGCATGAAGATGGCATTCAGAGGCAGAGAAGCCAATTTTGACACTTGTAATCTATGTAACCTTAACAAAATTGATTAATATTGCTAGACTTTTGTTTCCTTATATAAAAAATGAGAGGATTGAATCTGATGTCTCTCAGGTCCTTTTCATCTTTAAATCTATTAGTGAAGGAGTATCCCCCAGTTGCCTCAGGTCAGCAAGCAAAGGGCACAACCTGAAATGCCACAAGCTATCCCTCCCCTTTTGTTCTTCCATTCTTTCCAAAAAGAGTTCTCACAAGCCCCCAAATCTGGAGTAGGAACCCAGAAATTTGTTACTATTTATAGCTTCTTAAGGCTATCTATTTCTCATCTAAGTTTTTCTAGGAATCTAATATAGAATCCTCAGGGGTGAGAGAGAAAAGATGGGTGAATAATACTAACTTCCATTTTTACAGAGATTGGTACCATTAAAATTGTTATTACCATTGTTTTAGGAGCATATAAACAATCTCTCACTGTTTGGTAGAAAGAGAGAGTAAATAGTCCAAAGAGCAAAATGATAGGAATTGGTAGTTTTGAAAATGTAGTTAACTGTCTTAGGGACAAGAAGATTATTTTCTCACTGTGAAAGTTAGAGGAATTCTTTGTGGAAAGGGAAATTATTCTCATCCATTTAGCAACATCCAGACTAGCTCTTCAGAGTTGGTATAATTATTGCTGTTCTCATGTTCTGAGAATAACACTTTCCCTTGTTCTTCTGTCATCTCATCCAGACTGATAAGGACATGTCATAGTTCAACCCCTTGACCATGCTTTTCCCTTCATTATCAAATGCACAAAGTACCTCTACTAGTCATTGTATATGTCCTGGCCCTTATTCTTTACTATGGTCTGCAGCATTGGCAGAAAATGTTCAAAGTCTTGCACCTTCACATTTATCTTATGACTCTTAAAATTCTTTAAGGCCTTGAGCACCTCAGAATTAGTAGGGTTCTGTTCCAGGGATCATATCACAATACCATTCTGTCTAAGATCTTTCCAGCTTCTGTTCAATCAAATAGCTGTAAGACTTCCTTGAATTCCACCTTCCGATCTTCAGTAAAATCATATATCTTGGTCATGCTGTTCAGTCCTGCTGCTGCTGTTATAGCTATTATTACCATTTTGTTTTATATTTTTTAAGAAAGAATAAAATCAATAATAAGAGAAATTTAAATCAAAAACACTCTGTAGTTTTATTTCAGACCTAGAAAATTAGCAAAAATAGAAAAAAGAATGAAATAGTCCATGTTGGAGAGTCCATGTTGGAAAGACAAGAAGATTAGTAGTGCCTTTTTGTTTGTTTGTTTTTATCCCAAGTAACAAACATTTCTTCCTACTTACTCTCTCTCCCCACTGGAGAAAAAAAAAAGATAACTAAAAAGTTGTAGTAAAAATACATAGCCAAAAAACAAAAACAAAAACAAAGTATTATATTAGCCAGATCCAAAAGTGGATGTCTCCTTTAATCTCTCATCTATTAGGATACAGGTAGCATTCTTTATCATCAGTCCTCTAGAATCATGCAATGCTCATTGGTACATTGATTTCAAAGGTATTCAACATTTAACAATGTTATTAGAGTATGGATCATTCTCCTGGTTCTTACTTCCCTTTTCATTAATTCATTCAAGATTTCTCAATAACTTCCTTCTTCATCTTTTCTTAGGGTAAACCAATATTGCTCTATTTGTTCAACCATTCTAATTGATGGAACCTCATCCTTAGTTTCTAATTTTTTAACACCACAAAAAAGGGACTTGTCCACTACCTTGTATTAATACTATTTTATTATTGTATTATTTTTATTGTATTGTATTATGACTATTTTAAAGATGAAACATGAAGTGATTTGCCCCTGATCACACTGTGAATCAAAATTAAGATTTAAATTTTCTATCCTCATTTAAAGTCCAAAATATAGCAGCCTCACTGACTAGTAGTCACATCCCAACAGAATAGAATCTCCTTGAGTAAAGAGGCTGTTTATCTCTTCACTTAGAGACCCTTGTACCTAGCACAGGTACAAGCATAATAAATGCTTACTAGTTAACTATTTGTTGAATGAATAAATGCATCCTCTCATAGGGAATTGGATTATTTTATTTCTGTATTTTTAATTTTTTAAAATCATGACAATTATCAAAATTTTACATTAGAACAGACAATATTTTAAATTTATTTCCTACATTAAAACATTTTAGATAAATTTATCAATACAGTCATATCATCTCCATTCAAACTCTTTAAACCTTCAAAACAACAAAAAAAGAGGAATTATATACCACATGTAGAGAATTCTAGCTAAATTCAAATTATTATACACACACACACACCCACACAGAGGACACCTACAAGGTAAAATCCTTAGGAATTAATACCAGAGAAGATTAAAGCTAAAAGTGATCACTCAGTACTCTTTTTTCTACCCCTCCAAAAACAGACCAATTAATCAATCACAAATTAATGAGCACAAATTAATTTAAAAATTTGCACAGTTAGCCATCTTGCAATTCTTTGGTGCTGTAGAAACTCTTTGGGAACACCCTGACCTTTCCCTTTTATTAAAGAGTAGCAGATTCTGCCTAGATAATTAAAATAGAAGGGGAAAGGTGAGGGAGAGGAGAGGAAGGGTGCTGAAAATATATTGCCTTTTGATTAAGGCCTGCCCCTAGATTAGGTAGTTAAAAGGCTGGAGAGATGACTCTGCTTGAAACCTGTCCCCTCACCCCCTAGCCTCACCCAAAACCACAAAAAAGTTGAATCATCCTAGCAAAAAGAAAAGGATATCAGAGGTGGGAATCGGCCTGCTGTACCAGTGTGGGCAGCTGCCATGGGTCTGAAGATATTTATAGGAGTCCTCAAACTTTTTAAATAGGGGGACAGTTCACTGTCCCTCAGACTGTTGGAGGGCCTGACTATAGTAAAAACAAAAACTTTGTTTTGTGGGTCTTTAAATAAAGAAACTTCATAGCCCGGGGTGAGGGGGATAAACAGCTCAGCTGCTGCATCTGGCCCGCGGGCCGTAGTTTGAGGATTCCTACATTAGTTGGGGCAAATGCTATCTTCCCTGAGAAGTCTTAAGGTATTAACTTAGATTTTGTTGAGTAGTTTCATTTGTGTCCTCTGTTCATGAATCCCAGCAGGAGGTTTTCCATTTCCTTTTTCCCTGCTCTTTATACTGATGAGGAAACTGAAACAAAAAAGGTTAAATGACTTGCCTTAAGTCACACAGCTAGTAAGTGTCCGAGGATGGATTTGAACCCATGAATATATCTTTCCGATTCCAAGCTCAATGCTCTATCAACTGTGCCACCTAACTGTCCAAAGCTAGGATAGTGAATTTTATATCACCAATATAAGGATGCTAAGGAAGTTTTGCAGCACATCCTCAGAAACATAACCATCCAACAAAGGGAGTGAAACAGAAAGTGGGTAATTGGAGAATTTTTATAAAAATCTTCAACATTAAAACTTTATAGACTTAGTGAATAAGCAAATTAATCAATAGCTCAAAATCTAAAATCAGAAGGAAAAAGATAAGTAGACAATCTTGAAAGAAAATATAAAACTGTTAGCAAATATTGTAAAAAAAAGGGGACATGATCCAAAGCCTGATGAGATATAATAGCTACTATTTAATATCTAATATCTAATACAGATATATATCTACTATGCATCTAGATGCATATGTAGATCTCCCTGGTTCCAAGTCTAGCATTCTATCCACCAAAGCATCTAGATGCATATTATTTCTACTTAGATAATAGGTATTTTATTCATCAATGTGTTCATCTTTTATTTGGTTTATGCTCACCATGTTCTTTTATCTATTATTTTAAAATGTAATTGGAACTCAGACTGGCATTATGGAATTTATAATCTTTCCAGTCTGGATAGATCCTCTCTCTTCCTGGATTTGAAAAAAAAAAACTACAAATTTCATAATACCAATCTAAACCCCACTTATATGAAGGTTTGTAAATATTAACTGTAAGTGTAAAAGTAGTATACATATATGTTAGCCTTTCAGGATTTTTCATTGCATGCAACCCCTGGCATGTAAGTTTTTTCATGTTTCTCTGTATTCATCATGTTTATAATTTATTACAATATAGTAATATTCCAATATATTCATTTACCACACTTTGCTTAACTATTCATTAGTTGAAGTGTATTTATTTGTTTCTACTTATGTTTCTAGCAAGAAACAGTTGGCACCAAACATTACCAAACATGGAAAGAGTAGGATTAAGCCTGCTATACAATGATAGAGAAGCATATGTGTAGAGAATGCACATTGATAATGGGACCACTCACAAATATGGCAGTACCTCTTTTTGACAGGATCTCTTTATTTCTTGGATTCACAAATTAATTTATAAATGTCTATTTTACAATATCTGTTTATATAAAATCAAGGGGAAAAACACACAGAGAAACAAAGACATGCTCACAGGGTGGCTCATAAAGCATTGCCCATTTCCCCACCTCATCCTCAGAGGAAGCTTGAAATTCTGTCTCCTCATTAGATTTAAAGGAAAGGAAGTGAAAGATTGTGATAGCACACTTCTTTTTAAGCACACTGCGTTCTGGATCAGTAAACCCTGAATCATCGGTTTTTCTCTTGTTCAGCCAGTTATAAAACCCAGCCTCATACAGTATGCTCCCCTGACTCATCATGACCACAGGTAGTTTTATACCAAGTGTTCACAAGAAGCAGGCAGGGAATATCTGTGTATGCTCCAAGGACAGCACTTCCTGCATCTTGTCTACCTCCATTTCATGTCCATACAAGATTTTGTCTCAGAGATTTTTAAAGATTTCATGGGACCCCTGTAATTCTTGAGCTGTCCTATTTTTTCCACCATTTTGATAATGGGATAGGTCTACTCCTTTTTGGATCAGATCCTTAATGGGGGCTTTCATGACATTTTTTTGGATAAATTTCTGTGGTAAGGAGTAAAATGTGTTTCAAATGTCTCCATTGTATTCTGATTCTCTTACATTCTGAATTATTCTTGAAGTGGTGATGTTTCCATGTTTCACAATATATTAGAAATGAAAATGGCTACAAAATGTTTAAGAGATGATTGTATTTTGAAAAGTGAGAAGACAATCACATTTCTAAATGATCAAAGTCAATTTTTCAAATGTAAATGATTCTGACTGAATAAGCATGAAGGAATGAAATAGCAGAAGAAAATAGGACAGCACAATTCCTTCTACATTTTTGTATTCAATTAGTAGTGATTTATCTGGTTTGAATTGAATAACGATCCAGGGATTTCAATGATTCTCATAGAAACTTCAAATTTTAATGACTTCTTTTTTGTAAAATAGCAAAAAACTTTTGAAAATTAAATACAGCAAATTCTTAACTCAATTTCCAAATGCGTGCTAAGCTTGGCAAAACTTCTCTCGTTCTTCATGACACATCTATTTTGGGTGATGAATGTGTGACCCACAAGTGTTCCATTTTCCAGAGGTGAAGAGACTGCCAAAAGAGAATTCTCTCAGGGACTTTAGGCAAACTTGACTATTCATTTTCAGGGAGGAAATAAAATTTCACTTCCTTGATACTCAGGTTCACAGTTTAATGAAATAACCTGAGTCATTTACCTTGAATGATCTCTTCCAGCTGATCCAGGCTTAAAGATTTTCCTTTTCACTATATTTGGTATGGAAGAAGACTCAGTTTATAACTATTTATGAAAAAGCTTGTGAATTATTTTTCAAAATGCAAAGTCAGAAGCAGAACTTTTGACATTGATTTTTTTAAGTCTTATAACAAGATGGAAACCTCAATGTAAAACAAAACAATATTAAAACTTCAGGATGCAATGATAGCCAAGAATTTGGAACTATGTTCAAAAAGTTATCAAACTGTGCATACCCTTTGATCCAGCAGTGTTTCTAGTGGGTTTATATTTCAAAGAGATCTTAAAGGAGGGAAAAGGACCCACATGTGCAAAAATGTTTGTGGCAGCTTTTTTGTAGTGGCAAAGAATTGGAAACTGAGTGGATGCCCATCAATTGGAGAATGGCTGAATAAATTATGGTATATGAATGTTATGGAATATTACTGTTCTGTAAAAAACTACTGAGGTGGAGGGGGGGGGATGAAAGGGGGCAGGGAAGCAGCTAGTTAATGTAGTGGATAGAGCACCAGCCCTGAAGTCAGGAGAACCTGAGTTTAAATCTAGTCTCAGATACTTAACACTTCTTGGCTGTGTGACCCTGGGCAAGTCACTTAACCCCAATTGCCTTAGCAAAAAAGAAAGAAAGAAAGAAACAACAGCAAAATGATTTCAGAGAGGCCTGGAGAGACTTACATGAACTTATGCTAAATGAAAAGAGCAGAACCAGGAGATTATTATACATGGCAACAACAAGACTATAGAATGATCATTTCTAATGAACATAGCTTCTTCAACAATGAGATGATTCAAACCAGTTCCACTTGCTCAGTGATGAAGACAGCCATCTATACCCAGAGAGGGGACAGTAGGAATTGATTTTGGATCACAACATAGCATTCTCACTCTCTCTATTGTTGTTTGCTTGCATTTTGTTTTCTTTCTCAGTTTATTTTTCTTCCACCTTGATCTGATTTTTCTTGTGCAGCAAGATAACTGTACAAATATGTATACATACATTGGATTTAACATATATATTAATATATTTAATGTATTGGACTATCTGCCATCTAGGGGAGGGGAAGGGGAAAGAAGAGGAAAATTTGGAATAGAAGATTTTGTAAGGATCAATGTTCAAAATTTACCCATGCATATGTTTTGTAAATAAAAAGTTTTAATTAAAAATAAAGAAAATTGAATATATAAACCAAAAATGATAGCTAAGTAGAAATTGTCAATTTTTAAATATATCAGTTTGATGAAATTTTGAAAGTAGAGAAATTTTTAAAAAAATAAATTGATTTTATATTTAAAGGTGAAAGTTATTTTGGAGATAATTTTAATCATTTAATTTAATACCATGTAATTTAATTTAAAACCATTTAATGCCTTATCCCAAACTTTGTTCATGGACTTTCTCCTCTTCACAAGACACAAAATAGGAGCTCAGATAGGTGCAAAAGTCCAAATTTGATTAATGTACTCTGTTGGCATAGGATGGGCTGGGGCAATGACCCAGCATGCCCCATCTAGTCCTGGCCAATCTTTTACCAATTCAGTAACATGCCCAAACACTCCTTTCTAATTCACTTTCTTACTCACTGATTTCTTTCCTCATCCATCACTCATTGATTGGCTCTTTCTAAGTGCCAAGAATCTAGCCTTTAACCATGCTATATATCACAGATTCAACTCTTTTGCACAAGCACTGAATTCCTGCTCTCATGCTACTTCTGCTAAGGAATTCCCAATCACTCGAGACAAAATGTGGACCTTGCTATGGATTTCCAATTATTCGGGGTTAAGATTTCATAAGACAACAACAAATGTGGTTTTGAAAACAAAATAGGATCTTTGATTTAAAATTTTAAAAGACCTCAGAGGTCATTTTACTGGGGGAAAAAAAGGAAACTGAGGCACACAGAAATTAAATAACTTTCTTTAGGTTCAAATCTCCTAGGCAGTTTGGCATGGCTCTTTGATCTGTTCAGGTTCAAGATGGTGTTTTAGAGGTCATCTGTGAAAAGCAAAGTACTTGCAGGAAGCACCTTCTGGGAGTTCTCAGGAACTCCAGCTCACTCTATACACAATCTTATTAAGAGGAAATATTCCTTTCTTAGAATGACTTTTTGTTGGCCAGGATGCAGAGAGGAAAAAAAGATTTTTTTTGTAAGTCAAAAGAGGAATCCATGGACTTGAGCTCTTAACTCAAAGTCATGAGGATAAGCACATATTCTCACTGCATTATTCTTGAGCTATATAGGTTGGCATTGCTACTAGGGTGAGTCAAGAAGGAAGGTGCGTCCGGGAAATGGAAAAAAAAATCCCTAACTCTCTTCTCTTAGTTTAGTTTCAAGGGTGACATGAAAAACTCCTAAAATAATGTATTTAAAAGAGGACCCAAGCCTCTCACTTATAGCTGACCAAGGAAATATGATCCTTTTGATTTTGTGGTCAATCTTCTTAAACATATCTTTGGCCATGAGAACCAAGGAAGTCACTGCATCATGTGCATATTTTAATAAGGATCTAAAAATGGCTTTAAAAAGATTCAGAGAAAGAACTCAGACAGTATGACCAGAGTATATATCTAGCTCCATTAGAAGTGTCCAATATACTCTCTCCAGACACATTATAAAAATCATAAAAATTATGTGTTGAAGCCTTTCCCATAATTACATAGTTAATTGATACCCAGATTTTAAAGTTTGCAAAGAATTTTATGTACATTACTTCATTTAAGCCTCACAATAACTCTAGGAGAGAGATACCACTATTATCATCTCTGTTTCATAGATAAGGAAACTGAAGATAAGAAAAGTTAAGTGATTTGCTCAGTAATATACAGCTAGTATGTCCAAAATAGGATGAACTCAGGGCTTTTTAACTCCAAGGTTAATCCTGTATCCACTGAACTACTTGACTATCTTTAGCAACCTCCAAATCCTCAAAAACAGATGCCTCCTAAGCCTCTGTCCTGGGTTCCCATGATAACAAAATTTCAGACTTCAAAGAGTCAAGTTCCATATTTACTTCATTGGAGGGGGGAAGCAGGGAAAAGGGAGAAGGAGAGGGAAAGGGAAAAACAGGGGAGAGAAGAGAAAGAAGGAGAGGAAAAAGAGGGAGAAGAGAGGGAGAAGAAGAAAAAAAGGGAGAGAGAAAGGACAGGAAGAGGGAGATGGAGAAGGAGAGAAGGAGAAGGAAAAGATAAAGAGAGGGAGAGGAAGAAGAGAGAGGGAGATTGAGGAGAGAGAGTGTGGGAGGAGAAGGAGAGAGGGAGAGGACAGGGAGAGGGAGAAGGAGAGAGGAAGGACAGGGAGAGGGAGAAGGAGAGAGGAAGGACAGGGAGAGGGAGAGAAGGAGAAGGAGAGGGAGAAAGACAGAAGGAGAGAAAGAAGAAGAGAAAAAGAGAAAGAAAAGAATAAAGGGAGAGAGAGAGAGAGAGAGAGGAAGAGGCAGAGGGGGAGAGTGCTCTTGGTCCTCCTGACTTAAACCTCCAGAGAATTTTCAACATCTGACATATTTGGTGACATTGACAAATGTAATTCTTTCCTTTTTTCCCCCAAGTTCTTCACTATTTAAATCCTAGTTGTAATTAGGATTCTAAGTTTCCTGAATCGATTCATTGTTAATGAGTTCTGGCTTGCCAACAGTCAAGAAAATAATGGAAAAAAAGTCTTTGGTTCCATGCCCACTGTTATATCCATAATAATTATAGAGATATATAAAGGGTTATAGTCTGTTGGGATACACCATTAAGGCAATGTTATATTATCAGTGGAAGGAAAAAGAGGAAAGAAATAAAAGAATAAAAGAAAATAAAGGTTTCTCAAGCCAATGTACAGATGACTTTAAGGATCTTCTGAAAGTTACTATCACAGAATAATATGGTAGAGTTTATTCTAGGAAAAAATTCACTATTTCCCCTCTTATTCAGATCAACAAAGAGAAATATACTTGATTAGTAACTAACATTTGAAAGGGCATTCCAGTACCTGTTCTTTTACGTTTACATTTACCTGGCTATGCTGCAAGCTATGAGAAACCTTAAACATGTTCCTTCCTCATACTAGCAAACAGGTTTTTCATCTTTAAAATAAAAGACTTTATGTACATCTATGATTTGCTTGTTCAGTTTGTCATTGTTTTTAATACGAAATCATTGGATTATGAATTGAAAGTATTGCTAAGTAACCACTATGTGTCAAATTCTGTACCAAGTGCCAAGGATACAAATATTTTAAAAAGAGAAAATCTCTCACCTCAAGACATTTCCATGCTAATAGGGAAAGACAACACTTATAGCAATGACTATGGAGGAGTATTTTATTATGCAGCAGTGTAAGGGGAAGCTAATGAAATGGTCCAGGTCGATGGATGGATGGGATGTTCTCTTGAAGCATTCTTAGGTAATAAATATTTAATTTTTCAATCAGCAAACCACATTTAGGAATAAAATATATTTATTAACTCAGGATTGAGGCCCCATAAGTATTAAGTACCAATTTTTAAAAAATGTAAAGTGAGGCATATTTGAAACAATTAAAGTTGTAAGAATGATTAACAATCTTAATGCTGATCATATTTGATTAAATAGATCCATGAAATCATTAGTAATTATTTGTAAAAATATGTAAATTGGGAAAGTTAATTGTTAAGGTCTCCATAAAAGACAATAAATCAAACATAAAAGTTTCTTGGAGTTTAGGACAAGTTCATTAACCATATATTAAACACAATTATCTTCTATACTGAATCATACTATCCCTGGGTTATTTTTAAGTGGCTATGTGGGTATAAGAAAAAAAAATGAACTACTTATAATGTTAATGACAACTGTAAAATCAATAAATAATTAATCCTTTCCCCCAGTATACAAAGTCAATCTTTCTTTAATCAGAATATTTTTATTTTAATATGTATAAAATAAGAACCTAAACTATGATGAAAGATTTTTTTTGTGTTTTTCTAGTATGGGAAGAAATATGGAATAGAGGAATGGATGCTAAACTTGGTGTCAAAAGACAGTTGACTTTAAATTTTGCTTGTTATTAATTTCAGTGTGACCTCATAAAATAGAGCAACTGGGTGGTTTAGCAGATAAAACATCAGGCCTACAGGCAATAGGACTCACCTTCCTGAGTTCAAATCTAGCATCAGACACTTACCTGTTGTGTGACCCTGGACAAGTCATTTAAGCCACCTATTTGCCTCAATTCCTCATCTATAAATGTGGCTGGAGAAGGAAATGGAAAACTCCTTCAGTATCTTTACCAAGAAAGCTGCAAATGGGGTCATGAAGAGTCAGTCAGTCATGACTGAAACAATTGTCCAGCAACAATAAAATAGTGAAATAATCAGTTTTTCAACCATAAAATGGGAATAATAGCCACTTCAGGTATTTCTTATGTAATTTTGTGATTTCATTGATTATAGGAAACTTCCATTACCAATGGAGGCTACTTTCTCTACACATCGCAGTCTTAGGAGAGTTGCCTAGGATGCCAAGAAAGTAAGTGGCTTGCCCAGGATCATAAAACTAATATGTAAGTTGAACCTATAACTTATCCATTATTTCGCACTGAGAATTCAACAGGACTCTTGTAAGGTTCAAACAAAATGATGCATGTAAAGTATTTTTACGATCATTAAAGCAATATAATAATGATAATTCTTAATGATACATTAATATCTATGATAGCTCTATGGAAAGAAAGTAAAAGTGAGCACAGATTTCATCTGTAACTCCCTCACACTAAGTTCCTTGGCCTTAACATGGGTTTCATTCATTTTGTAATCCTTAAAATCTTATTAATTCTGGTAGTTTTTCTTAAAATATGAATAGCAAAAAGACTTTACTGATGATTTAGTTTTACTTGAGGTTATTTGGTCTAAGAAAGCAGTTTATCTTTTCCCATATGTAGCACTATTTTTAAAAAAATAGTTTGAAATTATGAACTAAACAATTATCAACAATCATATTTAATGTCTTCCAAATCATTGTTAGAAATCCAAACTCCTCAAGACCAAAGGTGTTATAGCAATCTATTCTTCCCAAATGGGTTTTGGATTTCTGAAGTTCCATTCATTCAAGCAGTTTATCTCCCTCCACCTACAAATATCATTAAACTCACATCTTTTCACTTTGTTCACAAGATTGCCAAATGTTTTCCTGAAATGAGGAATATATATCTACATCATCCCACTGAATGAAGTGACCTATGAAAGCTATCATGGGATAGCTGGAGACTAGTGGATGGAGACATCCAAGATGGAGACAGTGTTCTAAAGACTGAGGGAAGAAGGTTGGTTATGCCACAGGGCCAGGTTTCTTTCTCCAGAAATCACGGAGTTTACAAGGAATGAGACTTTGTGAGACTAAGTTGGGGCCACCTTGGCTTTGAAACTCACATATAAGGTAATTTAGTAATACTTAAGATGTAATTGGGTTGAAAGTTAGAATGTGAGGTCATTTGTCCTGGCTAATCAGGGCAAAGGTCCAGCTTATATGGAGTATTATCCCAGGCTCCTATATAAATCTTGTCTTTTAACTGGGCCTTGCCTCTCTTTGCCTAACTACTTGTGGGGAGGGAGATGCCCTTTCTTGAGAGATGGTAATAAAATTCCTTTCTGCTTTTGCCTTGAAAAAATTTCCTTAATTTATTTGACTTATTTGAGTCGGTGGTCTTTGTCTCACACTATTTTATACTACAAAAGCTGCTCCCAAAAGAAAAATGGAGTGAGTCAAGGGATAAACTACCACAACATTGTTTTTCTTTTATTAAATATTATAGTTTTCTTTCTTTCTTCCTTTCTTTTTTTGCAGGAAGAAATTTTGTCTTTTATTATCTCCTGTCCTCTGTTCCCATTTTTAACAAAGAATAGTCAAAGTATATGAATATTTTGATAACTTTTTTGGTGAGATTTCAAATTGTTTTTCAGTATTATTTAGGCCAATTACAGCTCCACCAATGTTGTATTAGTGTATCTTCCTGTAGCTTTTCAAACACTGACAATTTTATCTTCTATTTAAAAAATGAGAAGGCAAAATATGACTTTTAAGATACTCTTCAGCTTTAAATCTTTTATCCTATAATTATTGCTATTTTGATAAAGGTGAAGTGACATTTGAGTTGCTCAATCTGCATTTCTTCTAAGAGATTTAAATAAAACATTTCTCATGTAGTTATCAATAAATTGCTTTTCTTCTTTTGATGACCTATACTACTTATTTTTAAAGAATGGTTCTTAGGTTTAAATATAGTATTAATTCCATATACTATACATAGCTATCACGTTTTTATCTATGATTTAATGAAATTATCTCCTTCCTACTTGGTAGTTTATTTCCTTTTTCTAGCTACATTGATTCTGTTCATATAAAAGCTCTTTTGAACTATCTGTTTTTAGAGCATCATATTAGCTCTGAGTGATCTGTGTTTCCCTTTGTAGACATCAACCATTTTTATTCCTTAAATAATATCTTCTAGAAGTTTATAGAAATAAAAATTAAATTGAAAAAGCTATGCTTTATATATTACAGGCATTATAATACCAAAATCACTTGTTATTGTTATTGTTACAGAGTATAACAAAAGTATCTTACCAAGAACTCCACTGACTGCAGGAAAGATTTATTTTGCATTCTTGCAAAAATGAGTGCTTAGGTTAATAGACCCGCTTTTGAGACTCCAAGGGCAGAATTTTATTTCCTAGCCTGAGGCATTTCAATACCAGAGAAACTGAGGCAAGGTAGAGATTAGAGAGTATTTAATAATTTATTTAAAGGGAGAGATTTACTGGGACCAAATGGATCCATGGTTTGGTCCCAGGGCTGAATGAGACTATGGTCTCCAAAAATCCAGCAAACAATGTGAGTTCTCAATGACTTATATACACATAGTTCAGACTCAGGGGGTAAATTGAGGCAGGGGGGAAGTCCAGGTGCTGAGAGCTGGAATGGGACTCTGACAGGGTGGGGGGAGGCATCATACTAAGACAGTATCTGACATTCCTATAGCTTGGGATTGGGAGAGGCATTCTGATATTCTAAAACATAAGATCTTTTATGCTTACCAAATATTCTGATAAAAAGGGAGGGGAGGTTTTGCAGGACTGAGCTTTGAGCTGATAATTATAAACTGAAGCAGAACAATTAGAGAAAATGAGTCAAGTCAACTGGGTCAGGATAATTAGGGAAACTGAGTCAGGACAATAAAAGGGAACTGTCGCATAATAGCATAAATCCCTACCCCCATTCCCCATTAATTGGATGTTACAGAAATTACATGTAATGAATTTCCACCAATAATTACATAACTAGTTCCTACTCCCAAGGAGCTTACATTCTAAAAGTGGGAAGGGTAACAGAAGGACTAAGGGAAAAGAACAAAAAGATTCTTTTCAAATCTCAGCCCCTGACCCCTGATTACAAAAGTCAATCCCTGCCCCCTAGAGCTTACATTCTTTTGAGGGAAGATAAACTTCACTCTTGATGTCCACATGGGTTTCAGTTTTCTAATTTAAGTTTCATTTCTCCAATTTCATTTTCATAACTGTGGAAAAAAATGTCCATACATTTCTCACAAGAGTATATCTAGCTTAGAGTTCAGATAGAAGAGAGATTCCTATAATTGGCAAGGTCCTCCAGAAGTTCCCAATTACAAATGACACTAATGATGGTATCACTTGTTGGAACATTGCAAAGTCTCCTAAATTATAAGGGCCCAGGGATTTGGTCAACCATCTTCTACAGAAAACCAAATAAATGAAAGCTGTTTCTTGTACAGGCAATATTGAGTTCTTATTATTAAATATTTGTTGAGTCAATGAGATAATGAATAACCAATTAATACAATCTGGAAATTTGTCACCAAGACAGTATACATTTATGACCATCCATTTTTGGTGGCCTACCACTTTTCTCAACCCTCTCCCCGGAAAATTAAAATAAATAAATAAAAGAAACTCAACAGCAATGACACTTTCTGAAAGTTGTGGTCCATTCATTTCTTTTCTTTCTGGATTTCTGTCTTCTCTCTTTCAGGGAAAATAAAAATTGATGAGTTGGTATTTGAGAAAGTCACATACATGAAGTCCTACTGTGCTTTCTGATGTTGCAAATATAAATACCCATACTTGTGAGCTTCTAACTTTGCTGTCCCTCTATTATTCCTAGTGTCAGATATCACAAGGGAATTCATTGAGGCAGTAAATAAACCCATTCTCTTTCCACAAGTTCCCAAGTGACTTGTGGCAAAGATATTCACAGCCTGTTGAATGAGCAATGAGGAATGCTCCTTGGAGACATTGAGGGTCATTGTTTTGCTCTCATTTCTGTTCCTTGCTAATGCAAAAGTAAGGCATTTGTTAATCTTGCCGAATGGATGGGACATGCTTTTTCTTTTTTATGTTATTGAAAAGAATCAGAGGAATCTGAGTGACAAAGCTATGAATAAATGTGTGATCTCCCCCCTCCTCCACCACCCACTGCCACTTTTCTGCATCTTTTCTATTCCTCTTTCATGTGTATACGTATTTGAAGCAGCAAAGCCCAAAATACTAACATGCATTTTGCCATGTGAGGTTAACAAGCCTCCTATGCTGTCCATCTGTCTTTTTTCTTTTTTAGCCAGAGTAAACAATATGCAAATATCTTTTTTTGCAATCTGATAGCACTAGACTTTAAGTTATTGAAATATAAAAAAGCCCCCCCCCCCAAATCTGGCCCCAAATAGACTTTTAGCTACATTTTATTGCCTGTAACTAAGTGTTCAATATTGGACTGGAGATTCTGGAAGGTTCAGTAATTAATAGATGTGCCTAATGCACTATTTTCTTCTGATAATAATTGCTACAATGTTCATGTCACTTTTATTTTAAAACATTTTTCTTATAACATCCCTGTGAGCTATTATCTCTGTTTCACAGATGAGAAACTTGAGACTCTGAGAGAAGACCTGACTTACATCAAGCTAGTCAGTCTCTAAGGGGTCTGCCTCAATTTCCTCTACTCCAATTCTTGAACTCTATTCACAATACCCTGGTACTTGTCACTACAAACTTTCCTTCTATTATTGAAAAGTGATGTCTTACTTGTTTTAATGGAATACATGGTAAAAGTGGAACACCATATGTCATCTACAGTTATAATAATAGATTATTATTATAGAATATAGAATAGAATAATAGAATAGAATCACAGGTGATTCTAGCTTTGATTTTTCTTATAGTAGAAATATTGTAAATAATAATACATGTGTTATGCTGCTATCAATTCTGATGAGGTCCAGAGTAGCTATATGGGCATTGATAAAGTCAGAATTATTATATATATAATATGGAAGCCTAGCTACTCGTAGAAACAACAGAGAGGAGCACAGATAGGATCATTTGAGCTTTAAGCGAGCCTTTTGTTCTTAAGTAGGTCCTTTGTTCTTTGTCAATACCTTATATAGACAAAATCATCATAACCCCACAGTCACCTTTTCCAATCAGAAAACCAAATTATGATAACCCCAAACATAATTTTTTTTCTAAAAAAAGACCCATTCATACTGTAAACCTCTCCTCCCTCCCAACTTTTTAGGAATTTAGCCAGTCAGTCAATGCTCTAATCCCTTACTTGCCTTGCCTTAATGATATCTTCCCCATAATGATGTCTTCCCCCTAAATGGCATCTTCTTCCTCTTAAATGTGAGTTCTGGTAGGGTGCTTAGCTCTAATCATTTCCCTGTTAATTCCTAAAAATCCTTTCCTTACTAAAAACCATTTTGGATTTAATCCACTGTAAGTAGCACAATCAAATCTTTGTCTTTTGATTTGGAGAGGGTCTAAGTCTAGGAATTCTTGTGAGCCACCTCACTACAACCCCAATATGTGTGGGGGCCCAATACTCCTGAAGCCCAACAATTCTATTGTTGATAAAATAAATAATGAGCAAATCCAGTCTTTGTTTAGTCTTAGGAAATTAAGGATTTTGACATGCATAGAGAAGTGAGCAATTACTTAATGAGAAAAAGATTTCTCTAGTTTATTAAATAGGCAATATTTTTAAAACTGATATGAGGGATCTGAGCTTGATTGTATAATTAATGAAAAATATTTTCATTTAATAATTAATGGCAAAATATCCAAGTATATCCCAGATATCCTGAATTTTAAGATTATAAGAATGAATTTGGTGATGAATCAAGTAACTAAATGAATTTGATAGTTCTCTAAAGTGTTTCACACAATAGAAAATCTTTCCTGTTATCTATCTAATAGATTCATTATGCTTTAATAATAGTATTTGATCTAAAGTAATCGAGCTTTGACCACTATACAGAAAAACTGAAACAGGCTTCTACCACAATTATAATTTACAATTCACCTTTTGATGGAGGCAAATTGTCATGAAAATAGGCTCTTCCTAATCCAGAGAATCTTTCAATTCAATTCAATTCAGTTTCAGCTGGACATTACCTTGAATGCTAGACTTTAAGCCAGGCAATGGCTCGTTCCCCTTCCTGAAATTGCCTTTCCTAAATTGCCATTCACTATCATCCTGGGGAAATTCATAGACTCAAAAGAGGCAAGGAGTTAGAATAAGGAGAGTCCTCAGAGACTACATAGTCTAACTGATTCACTGAATTCATTGAAACTCACTTTAACTCATTGATAACTTAAATGATTTCCCCAAGGCAATAAAAAATAATACAAGGAAATCTGCAACAATATAAAAGTAACATACAATAATACAAGTAGCCAAGGCAAAAATTAAAAACATACCTTTTGCCTCCAAATCTGGGGTCCTTTCCATGGTATAATGATTAAAATTATCATATTATGATTCAATACAATCTGTAAACATATATTGAGAAGGTCAGAGTCCCAATTATCAACAGATTCCAAATAGATTTTCATCTGTACCCAGGTGTTCCCATCTATTCCTGAATAAGAGTAAGGAACACTTGTGTTTCTTTCTTTAGCAGCCACAGATTTTTTTTAAAAGGCTAATTGGGCCAAGATTCTTCAGAATCAAAACACATATTGATTCAGGTCATCATTTTTAAGCCTTACAAATTCAAACAGGACACAAGGCCATTTTCCCCACTAACTTTCTCATGACCTGAATCTATGGCTATCAGCAGGCACTGGTCATGGGAATCCGAAAGTCTGATTTGTTTTCTCTTTTCCCTCTGCTCTGCTAGATCTCAAAGGAAGATGTTTCCTAAAATAACTTTCTGGTTTTAAACATGCTATAGAAAGGACAACAGATCAACATCCTGATTAGAGGTGTTATGATCATACAGCTCCTGGCTCAGAAACACTAAATCTTAGAACCTAAGAGCTTAAAAGGAACCACAGAGTTTTAGATGGATAACTTAGACCAGTAGTTCTCAAAGTTTGGTCTAGGGATTCCTTTCTATTATTGTTATTGTTATTGACCCATTTCAGTCATATTTGAATCTGTGATCTCATTTAGGGTCTTTTTGGCAAAGATATTGGAATGGTTTGCTATTTTATAGATGAGGAAACTGAGGCAAACAAGGTTACATAACTTGTAAGTGTCAAGTCAAATTGATGAGGTTTAGATTGAGGAAACCAAAATGAAATTTGGGTTTCTGATGGTCAGGGAATTAAATGATAAGGTCTAATGGCAGGTTCAGGGGTCAGGGAGAGGTTTGGCTCCTCTGCAACAACTTGGGATTTGGTGCAAGGGTAGAGAGTTTTGGGGACTCCCTACTGGTGGTGCAGAGATTCTCTGTAAAGGAATTTACAGACTCAAAAACCTAGATTGATAAAAGGGTTTATTATGGGGATTGGAAGTAACGTTAGAAATCCTGACAGAGAGGCATAAAATCTGGTTAGGGAAATAGGTAAAGAGAGGATGGCCTTGGAAAGAACATTCCAGTGGACAGAGGCTCTTGGCAAAGCATGGTATAGCCTAGCCTGGCATAGCATGGCATGTTTGGAACCTCTTGGAAGAGAGGATTTTAATTTGGCTCTTTTTATGAGAGATTTAGCTAAAGGGGGGCCGTGGGTGGAGTCCCAAGTTAACTTCTTGCTGGGTTTCAGCTAGAGCTAGAATTTGACTTGAATTCAATTAAGTTTCAGGACTGAGCCAACCCCACCTGGATAACAAAGATGAAACTGTTTGTCCTTTGTGGTGGGGTTCCTCATTGAGGCAGAGTTGAAGGAGATTTTCTTCTTTAAGGATTTTCAGAGTTTCAGTCCCCTCTTCAATATTTAAACTCAGGAAGTCTTTTTGACTTCAGTCCTAGCCTCTATCCATTGTACCATTCATCTGAACCAATGATCCTTAGGAGACTTAAAGACCCTTTCAAAGAGTCCTAGAGAGCAAAATTATTTTTATAACAATACTAAGATGTTTTCATTTCTAATATGTCCACATGTATAAACAGCATAAACTAAAGTCCTTTGGGACATGTCTTCAATAATCTTTAAAAGGAAATTCTGAGACCAAAAGGTTGAAAATTATAAATCTAATTCAACCTATACTTGACTAAAAATCCCCTCAAAACCATTCCCTAAACTCAATTATTCAACCTTTGTTTGAAAATCTTCAATGAAGAGCACACTCATTGCTGAAATGGTCTATATTTACCTTTGGAATTTTTAGGATGCTTTTCCTGACATTGAGCCTAAATTATCCTCTCTGAAAGTACTATATTATCTATGAAAATGTATTACAGGAGTCATCAAACTACGGCCTGCGGGCCAGATGCAGCAACTGAGGATGATTATCCCCCCCACTCAGGGCTATGAAGTTTCTTTATTTAAAGGCCCACAAAACAAAGTTTTTGTTTTTACTATAGTCCAGCCATCCAACACTCTAAGGGACAGTGAACTGGCCCTCTATTTAAAAAGTTTGAGGGCCCCTGATTGTCTAGACACTGTACTAAGCATCGTGTTACAAAGAAAAGCCCAAACAGTCTATGTTCTCAAGCTCATAATCTCAATGAGAGGACAATATGCAAACAAATATGTGCAAACAAGATACCGATGGAACAAATTGGAGGTAATCAACAAGAGTTTGCCTATTGCTTATACCTCTGTCTTCTAAGGCATAATAGAATTCTCATTCATTTTCCAGGTAAGGTCCTTTTAGTAATTTAGAGATTTCTACATTTAACAAATATCCCTAATATAAAGAAGCCATTCTCATTGCCTTTTTCAATCTCCCTTACCATATTGGTTCCTCTCTTCTGGACATGTTTCAGCTTGTCAATGCTCTTCTGAAATGTGATGCTCATAACTGGATGCAATTCCCCAGGTGTCATTGTTTTTGTTTTTTCATCCTTCATTTTCAAGAGGCCCAACGACATTGCGGAGCATGTCTTGACTCATGACTGAAATGGATTTACATATGAGACAGAGTTGCACAAGGTTCAGACTTCACAATCCTATCCAGAGTTATCAAAGTTCAGTGGTAAGACAAAATTCACAATGACTGATGATGACCTGGGAAATGGTGGATAATCTTTGTGTCTTTAGTGTTTGACCAACCTCTAAATATTCAGCCACTTTCATGGACATTGAACTAAATTATTTTTATCCACTCATTCCATCAGGGAAAAATTCCATATGCTTGGAGTAGACATCCTCCTAATCTATCAATGAAGTCTAAAAAAGACAGAACACAGTCAACATATTACCTCTGGGCTCTTGATGGAACCTGAGATTAGCCCCTTTTAAAAATGTAATTATTATTTCTATGTCATATTGCTAAACAATATTCAGTTAATATTCTATTAAAATATTTTATCTTCCCCCCTCCCTTTCTATGTACATATGTTGACCTTCTGAACCCAAGTATAGAACTGCATTTTATTCCTCATTGTTATATTTTCTCTTCCTTCAGGCTTTTACTTGAGCCTGTTCATATCCTCTTGAGATCTGACTGACATAAAATATGCTCACTCTCCTTAACTGTAACAATTATGCCATCTCTGGTCAATTTTTTCACAAAAGTGCTAAATAACACAGAACTAAGGAGTAAACCCTGGGGAATTCAATGAGAGATGTCACCCCAAGCTGACAGAAAACCACAAAAAAAAAAAAAAAAAAAAAAAGGTTAATGACTCACTTCATAAGAGAAATGGACTCTGGAGTCACGAAGACTTGAATTCAAATCTTGCCTCAGATAGTTTCTTGTTTTGATTCTCTGAGCAAATTCCTTAACCTCTGTCTGACTCAATATTTTCTTTAAAATGAGAATAATAAGAACAATCTTTAGGATTTTTGTGAGGATAAAAATGAAATGGTATTTATAAAGGGTTTTGTAAATCTTAAAGCACTATATAAATATTAATATTATTATTAATGACCAGTGAGCCAAATAATTCAGCCTATTTTAAGTCCATTTCAATTGATATCTACATATGAATTAAATGAGCAGTTTTTCTTCCCCCTTATATTTTACATGGATCCTACTATCATCTAGGGATGGTAAGTTACCATAAATTATACCTTATTTACTTGTTAAGTTTCTTCTAATCATTACTTACTATTGCTGTAACCTTAGACAAATCATTTTATCTGTCAGATGCCTTATCTGTAAAATGAGAGGGTTGGACAAGATGACTTATAAGTTTCTCCTAGTTCTAACGTTTTATGTTCATCTGACCCTATTATTTTCTTCCTCCCCAAAAGTGTATGTGTGTGTGTGTGTGTGTGTGTGTGTGTGTGTGTATTTATATGTGATGTAAAAGGAAGTAGAATCAAATGTATCTGAAATATCTCTAATACAAAAACATCCTTAAGTGATACAGATTGGAGATCACCCATATTTGCACATCCTATACAATCCTTACTCATGTCTTCACATTACTATATGATAAACCTATCTACTGTGCTAAGGGGTTTTGTGTTTTTGTTTTTGTTTTTGTTTTTTTGCTTTCTCTTGATAAAACAAAGTGACCAGTAATATACTAAAGTTTTCTATAAGTTGTTCTTAGATCTTACCATATGACCATACCATCTACCTGTTCCATTATTCTTTTCTCTGATTACATCATTTATTGTAGTAGAGGATAAAACTTTTCATTTTCCAATTGTACTTTTAAGGTTGAATCTCTATATCAAAAACTTTCAATACCAAGAAATCCACTTCACTCTGAATCATCAGTAATTAAGTTCCTCTAGAAGGGGAAATAAAAATAATAGTAAAGCTTGGATCTTTCTCTGAGAGACACCTTTGTAGGAGGTAGATGTATTAGAATTTAATGCTAGGACAACTAATGGGAAATATTCAAATAAAAAGAATGATGAATTTCTTCCTTTTTGTTTTTTTTTGTAAAATCTGGAACATGATTGATTCTTATTCTTGGGAGATATTAAAGATGTTAAAAAATAAAGATATTTGAGGCACTTGGATAGATTAAGTGATCTACTACATGGGGTTCTAAATTCATAGGATGTAGAGCTAGCAGGAATCATAGAAATTTTCTATTCCAAGAGCATATACAGACAGAGACAACATCCTTCATAGGCCTAGGAAGTGGATATGACAGCTGTAACAGTTGCTTCAGGAGTTTTTAAGCAAGAAACAAAAAGGAATTAAAAAACTGGTTATACAGAGATTACATGGGACCCTGAGTTGGCACTGGGTACTGGACTGAATGTTGTTTGATAGCTCCAAAACCCATAAGCAATTCTGGATTGTAGTTCTAGGGCAGAAAAGGGAACTAGCACTAGTGGCTACACAGAATCAGGGGCCATTCCTAGATATAGAATACAGATCAAAATAGTGAACCCAGCTCTGCCTATATCACACCCTACTAGAAGCACCAAAAACATACAGATTTCCAGAACTAACCCTGAAAACAACAGTGTGAAAAAACCTGAAGTTTGAAATAGTACATTCACACACACACAGGTGAGCAGAAATCAACTTTAACATAAAATTCAAAATCAAGAAATAGGCTAGAAAAAATAAGCAAACAACCAATGAAGAATCTGACCATGAAAAGATATAATGGAGACAAGGAACATCAAGAAAAATTCAGAAGATAGTAACACAAAAATAGTTATAAGAAAAATGGAAAATGCAAACTTTGACACAAGCCAAACAAAACTCCTGAAAGAGGAAAAGAAAAATAAGAATGATAGAGGAAAAATGGGAAAAGAAATAATAATGGTGCAAGAAAATTATGAAAAGAAAATTAATACCTTGGTAAAAGAGGAACAAATATGCTGAAGAAAATAACATCTTGAAAGAAAGAATTGGCCAAATGTTTTTTTCTTTTTAAAATACAAATTTTCATTGAAGAAAATGATACTTCCAAAATTAGAATTGGTTAATCTAATGACTCCATGAAACATAAAGGAACAAAAATTTAAAATGATTTTCATTAAAATAAAAGAAAATGTGAACTATTTCATAGAAAAAAATAACTAAACTAGAAAATAGATCAAAATGGGATAACTCAATAATTATAGGACCACCTGAAACTCATTTTAAAAAAAAAAAACCTAGACATGGTATTTCAAGAAATTATCAAAGAAAAATTTCTGATACCTTGCAGAGAATAAAATAAAAATTGAAAAACATGCTGATCATTTTTTGAAAGAGATATCAAAATTAACACTGCCAGGAATATTATATCCAAATTCCAGAGTTCCCAGATCAAATAGAAAATATCCAGAAGGAAACAGTATAATCTGTTGGGGGAAAATGAATATTTAATGACATAAAAGACATGCAAGCATTCCTGATGACAAAATCAAATCTGAATAGAAAATCTGATATTCAAATATAAGACTCAAGAAAGGCATAAAAAGGTAAATGTGAATTAAAGATCACAAGGGACTTAATAAGGTTAAATCATTTACATTCCTAAATGGAAAGGTGATGTATACAATTCCAAAGAATTTTATCATTATTAGGCCAGTTATTAAGAGTCTCCATAGACAGAGGCTATGGATATAAATCAATTGTATTGGAATGATCTAAAAAAAAAAAAAAAAATGAAAGGATAAGAATGAGGGATGTACTGGGAGAAAAAATGAGGGAAATTATCTCACATAAAAGAGGCACACAAAGAAGAGTTTTTACAATGGAAGGGAAATGGGATTCACTGGCAGGTAACATTTGAACCTCATTTTGTGTGTGTATGTGTATATGTGTGTGTGTGTGTGTGTGTGTGTGTGCGTGTGTGTACATATCTCACCCAAAAGGGGAAGAAATAAAAGAAAGGAGAAAATGGTAATAAAAAAATAGGAAAGAATAAGAAAATCAGTAGTTATAAGTAAAATGCATTTTGTGAAACAAGGTAAAAAAAAAGAGAAGAACATAGAATGGAGTAAAATTAACAATTAATAATCACAATTGTGATTATAAATAGGTTAAATTCACCCATAAAACAGAAGTAGAAAGCAGAATCCAACAAAACATTGTTTACTAGAAACAGACTTGAAATAAAAAGACATACCCATAATTAAAGTGATGCATTGGAGTAGATTTTATTATTCTTCAATCTAAAGTAAAAAACAAACAAACAAAACCCCACATAGGTAGCAATCATGATTACCAAACAAAGCAAAAAACAAACAAACAAACAAACCTAAATAAAAGAGATAATTAGGGAAATTACATCTTGATAAAAGATACCATAGACAATGAAGTAAAATATATACACTCAAAGATATCTTTGTATGGTGTAACATCCAAATTTTTAAAAGTTAAATAATTTATAGGAGGAAATAGGCAGTAAAATTATATCAGTGAGGGTACTCAATTTTACCTTCTAGATTAATTTCATGATAAAATAAATAAAAAGTTAAGAAGATAAATAGAATTTGGAAAAGTTAAACATGATAGCCTTCATAGAAAATGAAATGGGAATAAAAAAGCAGTGTAGTTTTTTTTTTTTTAGCTGTACATAGCACTTTTACAAAAACTGACTATACATTTAGAGCATAAAAATACAGACAGCTATCCACATGGATAGAGTGTTGGAATTGGAGTCAGGAAGACCCAACTTCCTGAATTCAAATCCAGCCTCAGATATTTAGCCGTATGACCTTAAGCAAATCATTTAAACATGTTTGCCTCAATTTCCTCATCTGTAAAAATGAGTTGGAGAAGGAAATGGCAAACCACTAAAGTATCTCTGCCAAGAAAACCTCAAAAAGAGGTAATGAATATTTTAACATGACTGAAACAACTAAATAATAACAACTACAGCAACATTAGGGCATTAAAAAACCTCAAAATCAAATGCAGAAAAACAGAATTATTAAGTGCACCCTTTTTGAACTATAATACAATAAAAATACACAGATTTAAATTATTTAGAAACTAAATACTAAAGCATGAGTGGGACAAAGGACAAAATATAGAAACAATCAATAATTTTATTAAAGAGAATAATAAAAATTAGATCACATAGTAAAATTTGTAGAATGAAGCCAAAGTTGTTAAGGGAAAATGTATCTCTTAATGCTCATAGTAATTTAGAGAGAGAGAAAAAGAGAGAGAATAGATTAGAAATTCATTCTAAAAAACTAGAAAACAAATTAAAAATCCCCAATTAAACACCAAAATAGAAATCCTGAAAATCAAAGGAGAGATTAATAAAATTGAAAGTAAGAAAACCATTGAACTAATAAACAAAAATATAGACCATTGGTTAGTTTGATTTAAAAAAAAAAAGGAAAGAAGAAAATAAAATTTCTAGTGACAAAAACAAAAAGAGTGAATTCACTACTAAGAAAGATGAAATTAATTCAACTATTGTTAGATATTTTGCCTAATTATATGCCAATAAATCTAGCACCCTAAGTAAAATGAATATTTACAAAAATATAAATTTCCTTGGTTAACAGAAGAGGAAATAGAATACTTAACCCCATCTTAGAAAAAGGCATTGACCAAGCCATTAATGAACTCCTTAAGAAAAAATTTCCCCAAACTACATGGATTCACAAATGAATTCTACCAAATATTTAAAGATCAATTAATTCTAATATTATATATACTATTTGAAAAATAGGGGGGGGGGAAGGAGTATTAACAAATTCCTTCTATGAGACCAATATGGTTTCAATATCTAAATCAGAAAGAGTACAAACAGGGAAAGAAAATTATAGATCAATTTCCCTAATCAATCAAAGATTTTTAAATTAAATGTTTAGCAAGGAGATTACTAAGTATAGAAATAAATGGAGTCTTTCTTAAAATGGTTTTTATCTATAAGTGAAATCATTATTTGTAACAGAAATAAACTAGAAGCCTTCCCGATAAGATCAAAAATGAAACAAGGATATCTCTTATTACCATCATTATTCAATATTGTACCATAAATGCTAGCTATAACAATAATAGCAGAAAAAAAAAAGAAGTTAAAGGAATAAGAATAGGCAATGAGGAAATAAAACTATCCTTTCTTACAGATAATCAGATGGTATACTTAGAGAACCATAGAAACTCAACTAAAATATTATCTGAAATAACAAATTTAGCAAAGTTGCAGCATATAAAATAAACCACATAAATCATTAGGATTTTTATATAGTTATATTTAATCTACATATTACTAGCAAAGCATAGTAAAAAGAGATAGGAAGAGAAATTCCATTGTAAATAACTGCAGACATTGTTTTTTAAAGTTAGGTTACAATCTGCCAAGACAAACCCATGAATTAAATGAATACAATTGCAAAATACTTTTCACACAAATAAAAATCAATCTAAATAATAGTATGTCAATATAATAAAAATGACTATTCTACCTAAATTCATCTAATTATACAGTTTATTTATACACCAAACAGCCAAAGAATTATCTTAAAGAGCTAGAAAAAAATAATATGAAAATTCATCTGAAAGAACAAAAAATCAAGGAAGCAAAGGAAGGCAAGGAAAATAATATGAAGGAAAGTGGTCTAGCAGTACCAAATTTCAAACTATAATACAAAGTAATCAGAAACTGGCTAAGAAATAGAATGGTCCATCAGAGAAATATATTTAATACAAAAATTTAAATATGTAGTAGTAAATAGTCATAGTCTGCTATATGATAAAGTTGAAGATCGAAGTTTTAAGGGGAAGAACTCACTATTAGACAAAAATTGTTACAAAAACAGAAAAGTAATTTGGCAAACACTAGACATAGACTAACATGTCCCACCATAGACCAAAATAAGGTCAAAATTGGTACATGATTTAGACCTAAAGAGTGATGTTGAAAATAAGGGAGCATAATACATTTTATCTGTCAGAGCTATGGATAAAGAAAGAGTTTATGACCAAACAAGAGATAGAGAGAACTGTGGTAAGTAAAATGGATAATTTTGTTTACATTAAACTAAAAAGGCATCAGAAGTAATATAGTCAAAATTAGGAGATCAGAAGGGGATGGCGTTAACAAGTTTCTTTTATAATGGCCTCATTTCTCAAATATATCATGAATCGTCCCAGATTTATAAAAATAAGGGCAATTCTCCAACTGATAAATGGTCAAATGATATGTATAGCAACTCTTTTTATGTTATCAAAGAATTAAAAATTGAAGGAATACTTATCAACTAAAGAATGGATAAACAAGTTGTGCTATAAGATTATAATGCAATATTGTGCTATAAAAATAACAAGGGGGTGGTTTCAAAAAATCTTGGGAATAAGTAAATAAATAAGTGTGTGTGTGTATGTGTGTGTGTGTGTGTGTGTGTGTGTGTGTGAATCTATGCAGAGTGAAGTGAATAGAACCAAAATATTGTACATAGTGACATCAATATTGTAATGATCAATTGTGAAAATTTTAGTTATTCAGATCAAGACAATGATCCTAGAAAATTCTGAAGGACTTACGATGAAAAATAATATCAACTTCCAGAGATAAGTGATGAACTTTGAATGCATATTGATGATAATACACACACACACACACACACACACACACACACACATGCTTTATTTTTCTTGCCTTTTTGTTATGTGACTAATTTGGAAATGTGAATGGTATTATTTTACACATGTAATTGATATGTTCCATTCTTAATGGAAGTAGAAGGGGCTAAAAGAAGGGAGCAAATTTAGAACTCAAATTTTTTCTTTAAAAATAAACAAATAATACCTTAAATTGTTTAATTAAAAAATAATTGAAAAAAGAAATCATCTAATTTAATCTTTATTTCAAAGCTGAGAAAAGTCTACCTTTAAGAAATTAAAAATCTCAATAAGTATCAAGCAACTAGTAAGTAGCAGACCAGTTTTCAATTGTAGGTCATCAGATTCTATATCAACTATTCTTTTTGCAGTCCTACAGTGCCTCTAACTTTCTTTGGTATTAGCAGTCCCAGGGTATGATGCAATGTTTTAATGAAGAGAGGTTCTTTGTTTCCATCTTTCAACTAGGCATAGCCACCATTTCTATCAAGAATAAAAGCTAACTCTGCTGATATGGTTGCTATTATATTAGAAGAATGGATGTCGCTGCTAGGCAGTCAGGTTGCATATGGATAAGGCATTGGAATGGTGTCAGGAAGACATGAGTTTGAATGTTGCTTCAGACACATAACTAGCGATGTGACCCTGGTTTAATAATCCAAGACGGGCCAGGTCAGACTGATTTCGAGACTGGAATGAAATGAGACACTCTTTTGTCTCTCTGACAGTTAGCAAAAGGAAACAGCCATAGCAGGGAAATGAACCTTCAGAGGAGGGAAAGGATTTTTAGCTAAAGATTCAATATTGATTCAGTTTATTCAATTATCTTCATCAAATTTAAATTTTCACCATACAGTTTCTAACTGTATTTCCTAGTTTTGTCCTTTGAGACCAAGCAGAGCAAATTTCTTGCTCTCTTAGGGAAGCTAAGTAACAAAGAAGGGAAGCATAGAGTGTCAAATCTGGAGTCATGAAGATTTGCCTTCCTAACTTCAAATCTGGTCTCAAACACTTAGTTACAGTTGTGTGACTCTGGGAAAGTCATTTAACCTTCTTTGCCCTGATTTCTACATGTGTAAAATGAGCTGAAGTGGAAATGGCAAATCATTCCAGTGTCTTTGCTAAGAAAACCACAAATGAGGTCACAAAGTCAAACATGATTGAAATGATGAACAACAAAGAGCAAATCTAATCCCTCTCCCTCAGGACAGCCCTTCAGGCCCTTGAAAACAGTTTTTTTTTTTTTTTTTTTTTTTTTTTTTTTTTGCTTTTATGCTAACTATTATGGCCCTTTGGTCAAGCTTCTGATCTCAACTGGAACTCTTCAGAAAATTTTGTACTTAGGCTGCCAGGAAAACACATCAGTGATCTGACCCTTAGTTCTCTTACCAATTAGATGCTGTTAGATTTTTTAAATTTTAAACTTTTAGAAATGTAGAAAAGAGTTGCTATAAAAGTACTTGTGTATATAGATTATTTTAGATAATTACAAAGTGTTTTGTTAATGTAAAGCCCTTTAGCTTTATATATTCTATAAACATATACAGATATTCTAATCATATGCATCCTACATAGTAAGATGATGATGACAATGATTGCTATTATTAATCACTTTCTACCTGTTTATGTTAGACAAGTCAAGTCACTTCCTCCCTTTGAACCACCATAATAATGAGAGGGATGGATTAAATGATCTCTATTGGACAGTTCAAATGAGGAAAAGGAAAGAAAAAGTCTACAACCCATCTTTATCTTTGTGACACAGAAAGTCGATTTCTATGGTATTGTGTGTGTGTGTGTGTGTGTGTGTGTGTGTGTATTTCTCTTCCACTGAACAACATGACCAGACATCTCTCCCACAATGGAACAGAGATAGAATTGAATACCTGAATAATCACCAAAAACCCCCAACAATTTTAGATTCATTCCATCATGTGTTAAGTATGTCTTTCTCCATTGAGGAATTCATTCCTCATCAATGGTTATCAGCCTTATAAATGGAAGTCTCTATATTTTGTAATAAATGCTTTGTTCAGGGTTTTCCCTTCTACAGCTCAGAAGCCCTAGCATCAAGCCAAGCCAGTCTGACAGGCTCTGCAGGCTGCCCCGAACCCTGCTTCTCCCTGCGGCCACAAACAACAAACACTTCCCATCAAACCCAAGAGTGTTACTTCTTCAATGGCCACTTTCTGAGAAATACTGTCAACAAAGCAGTGGCTGGTCTCCAAAGTATTCAAAGCAAGTAACTGAATAATATTGGAATGATAATTGGGAAAGCTTGCTTCTTAACATTGTTGAACCTGGAATAACTTAGTCCAGAAAATTTTGCTTATCTTGCTTTTCTTTGGAGAAGAAACCTCCCACCTAACATAGTTCAAATAATGAGAAGCAAGGAATTGTGAATGGGTACTGTTTTGTTTTGGGAAGTGATAGATCTAGGAAAAATAGGATAGAAGTTCCTACATGAAAGTTATACAAAATATATTGATAGTCTAAGAAGCCATAGGAAGGATATTATTTTAATGCACCTCTATTTGTACACCTCTATACCTAAAATTATGGATTTAAAAAGGCAGATATTTTAAATAGTAGAAAGAGTGCTCTGGATTTAGAGACAAGATATATCTGGATTCAAATAGTAATACCCATTTGACCTGTGTAATACGGGGCAAGTCAATTGACCTATGTGAGGATCAGTTTCCCTCTCTGTAAAATGAGAACAATCCTTATACATATTACTGGATTGCTGTGAAGAATGTGTTTTGTAAGCTATAAGAATTGGAACTATTTTATTCTTCATGTTTGAAAACATCTTAGATATATCCTCATATACTCTTTTAGATAACACAAAAGGAGCACATGAGCATTACAAGAAACACTGGTTGCATTTTCTGGCTTTAGAAGTATGAGAGGAATCTAAATTTGAAGTAACAAAACCAGAAGTAGAATAGCTGTCTGAACAAGGAGAGATACCTTCCATACCATGGTGAGTCATGAGCACTGACTAGCACATGAGTCCTTTAACAAGCTTAGAAAAATCAAGCAAATATGCCATGCAAGGATAAAAAAAAATATGAGAGACACTGTTTAAGGTGAATGTGCTTTGGTCCTTATGGCCAATGCAAGTGAGAAATTTGCCTCACTCTAAGAAGGAATGTTTTACTATAATCTTCAACACAAAAATCTGGTGTTTATTTCTAACAATTATAGACACAATTGAAAATCTTGAATCAAAACTTGCATATGATTCAGAATGTTTGAGCTTTTTCAGTTATCACATACCCTGATGGTCATTTTTAGAACAATCAGATGTACACATGATTGAGTCAAAAATATATGTGGAATGAAAGTTGATAACTAGAAGGCTCAAGCTTCCAGATTCTAATCAATTGCCATTTACATATAGTTGGTGGGAAATAGAACAAGGCCCTTATCCTCAACCTAATGAAAGAGGTCATGGTCATAGATAAGCCAGCAAGGTATTTTCTTATCTATTCAGCTACCTTTGGTTCATCTCTAAATTATGTTATAGGATAAATTGAATTACAGTCAGTAGAAATCTTGAACATCATCTAGCCCAGTGCCTTCCTTGTGTGGATGAGAAAATTGAAGTCCAAGGAGTTAGGGCTCAACCAAGGTCACATTAATTATATGTAAAGAGACTGAGTCTTTTGGCTTACAAACTGGAGTTCTTTCTTTAGTTATTTTTGACAACTATAAGACCATATCAGTGTAAGTACTAAGGATCTCTCCATTATAGAGTGATCACATATGACCACTACTTATGTATGAATGAATACAGTCATTCAGGGGTGGGGCAGGATACCATCATTAACATCAAGGTTTCAAGTTTAGTTATTTTAGTCTGGTCACTCTGTCACCATCATGAGATATCACAGTTGTTCCTCACCAGAAAAGTGAGAGAAAAACAAAAGTCAGTGGAGAAAAGAGGTAAACATCTGAGAGAAGAGAAGGAAAACTAAAGGAAAAGCTGAAAGAGTTTAAAGAATGAGGGAAAGTACTATGTATCACTCCAGGAAGTCAAATTATGGAAAACAGCATGGCACTATGAAATGAACAGGGAGTATAGTCAGAAAATTGGAAGTCTAATTCTATCTCTAATTCTTTCTATATGGTGTATTTCTAGATAGTCATTTAATTACTGGGATTCAGGCCCCTCACATGTAAAATGGATGGGGGTGGGGGATGGACTAAATGGCCTTTGTGGTCCTTTTTGGCTCTACATGGATCCACTAGTGCAATAAAACTTAAATATTAAAAAAATTCATTTTAAATTGATCAGAATTATAAGCAGAGCATATCTACATGTGAATCTTCTCTTTTCCCTTCCTCCCTTCCCTATACTCTCAATAACAGCTCCTAGGGGCACAGAGTGAATTTACAACTTCAGTACTTAACCCCCACTTAACTAAATGCCTTACATCACTTTCATAAACAATGCTGATTCCTTTCTGTATCAATAGACAAAGGGGAGTATTTATTCAGGGAATGAGTCTGGACTGTTGATTGGCAGAAACTGTCCAGTTCCCTGGTGTTTTTGTGAAACTGAATCAGACTAGCATTCTAGATAACATTTCTGGGTGCCAAGGTGACTGTTGAAATAGACTGTGTTTTTCTCTTTTTCTGTAGAAATGAAAATCTCTTGCCAAAATACAATTGAAAGCTCTATATAGTATAATGATGGGTTATTCTCAGCTGAACCATAGTGGAAGTTAGATGAGAGACTGAGAAAAAGGATGCAAAGAGAGAAAAAGATACAAAAGGATGTATGTTAGAGGAGGTCAGAGGATTCAGAACCCAGAATAAAAACCAGAATTTAGAAATTTAGAGATTATAAGAATAACCTTCTTCACCTTATAGATGAAAAAATAGGTGAAGAAACTAAAGTGACTTCTTAGAATGACACTCACTCAACCTCACTTAATTGAACATTGGAAAAGAAGTCACTGAGTTTTAAAGTAACTTCATAAACTGTATATTGCAACTAAACCTGACTCCAAATCTTGGTCCAAGCTAGACTCATTTGAATTTCTTCTTGGCTACCTTGAGGGAGAGGCAACTCAATGCTTCCCAAGGTGGTTCATTCCATTTTGAATAACTCTAATGATTATTAGGCTTTTCTCTGCTTCAAGATATTCCTCTTAGGATTGGAGAGACTTACATGAACTGATGCTAAGTGAAATGAGCAGAACCAGGAGATCATTATATACCTCAACAATGATATTGTATGAGGATGTATTCTTTTTTTTTTTTTTTAATTTAATAGCCTTTTATTTACAGGTTATATGTATGGGTAGCTTTACAGCATTGACAATTGCCAAACCTCTTGTTCCAATTTTTCCCCTCCTTCCCCCCACTCCCTCCCCCAGATGGCAGGATGACCAGTAGATGTTAAATATATTAAAATATAAATTAGATGCACAATAAGTATACATGACCAAACCGTTATTTTGCTGTACAAAAAGAATCGGAATGAGGATGTATTCTGATGGAAGTGGATTTCTTTGACAGATCTAATTCAGTTTCAATTGATCAAGGATGGACAGAAGCAGCTACACCCAAAGAAAGAACACTGGGAAATGAATGTAAACTGTTTGCATTTTTGTTTTTCTTCCCAGGTTATTTGTATCTTCTGAATCCAATTCTTCCTGTGCAACAAGAGAACTGTTTGGTCCTGCACATGTATATTGTATCTAGGATATACTGTGATATATTTAACTTGTATAGGACTGCTTGCCATCTGGGAGAGGGGGTGAAGGGAGCGAGGGGAAAAGTCGGAACAGAAGTGAGGGCAAGGGGCAATGTTGTAAAAAATTACCCAGGCATGGGCTCTGTCAATAAAAAATTATAATAAAAAAAGATATTCCTCTTATATCATACTGTTAAGTCTGCACTTTTTCAGAATGAACTCTATACATAGATAGGCATGTGTCAGATTGTAAGTTCCCTGAGGACAAGGATTTTTTTTGCCTTTTATTTGTATCCTCAGCATTTAGCATATTGTCTGGTACATAGTGGGTGTTTAATAAATGCTAGTTGTTTTGACTTGACTAGAGCATGATAAACTAGGGACACTCACTGTAATGGAAGGCTGCCTGTGAATTCCTACATTTGTTAGGAAAGGCTCTCCAAAGGAATGATTATATGGTAACTCACTGTCTGCACTAGAAAGAGGGGGCAGGGAGAGGAAGAAAGATATTCACATACAGAATTTTTATGTCTTAAAGAAATATCTTAAAGGTATTTTGTACAATTGACCAAGGCCACAGGACAACTGGTGTTGGAAATGGAACACTGTGGGTTTCCAAATCTGGATCCATATTGGAGTGTTGGTATAACCAAAGATGGCTTCCCAATTTTCCCTTTTTGTATAGGGAAAGTCCCATCTATGATGTATGCTAGAGTTTTTCCCTCCTCCTGAGGCTCTAGGATGGTAATTTGTTGGGAGTGAGGTATAATATCTTATCTCCACTTTAATATCAATGTTGTGAGATCATCAAGAGCAGTAGGTGGCTGAGGAGAGGTTTAACTATCAGACTGGAAGGGTGCCCACTCACTTCCTGTTAGTGAATAAGATACATGTTGGGGATCTTCTCTACAATGGAATTAATTGGCAAGGATAATTATTTTGATGTTAGTTTCCTTTTATACTATATGACCTTGGTTAGAATTAGTTCCCCCATCTTTAGTTAGAGCTATGACAGGTGAATGTTAGGTTTTGTGCTATATACTTATTTCAGTTCTCTCTCTTTTGTTGCTTTTTAAATTCTTCATATTTTTTTACAAAAGAATAAACGTTATTGCAAGAAAACATGTAAACGCTTCAGCTTTTGAAGAGTACATTCAGAGATATTAGAGCAATTGTTGATGTGAGGAAATCAAATGTTTTGAGGATCATTCAAGCCCACATGAAAGAAGACCAGTCACCGGAAAGTACAAAGAAAAGTACAATTGAAAACTAATAATAATATCAAAAAATGACAAAGTATTATGACGACATATCCTCATTAATCTTAAAAAGGAAGTAAAAATATCAGAGAGATTGGGTAACTAAAGGAGTTTTGTTTTTTTATTTTTGTTTTTTTTTATTCCTCCACATTGATATTCCATGCTTTTCGTGAATTTAGGAGAGCAGAAAAAAGTCCAGTAAAATAAAAATAGCTTCCAATCAGTGCTGTTGTAATCTTTGGCTCAAAGGAACAATAGATAGGACTCTCTCCTCATTGGTGAAGATTGGTTACTCAATACCTAGAACTTGAATAAAGAGTGACAGAACTGATTAGTGTAGGAGGGAAAAGCAAAGAGTTCTCTTGGGCTCTTCTGGCTTTCAAAATGGAGAGAAAAAGAAAACGGAGAGAAGATTCCAAACTTTTTTTTCTATCACTGAAGGGAGAAAATTACTCTGGGAAGAAGCTGACATGAAAGAGCTAGCAGTGTCTGTTATAACCCTATTTCTAGCTTGCTATAGTAGACACCAAGAAAATTCTCATTGGAAAACTTTCAGCTGGTCTAAGTTATTGACCTTGTAAAGGGAGATCTCATTTAATCTGTATTGTCTCATGTGTATTTGTGCATATGTATATATGTAATTCACCTGAATTAAATAAAACCTATTTTAAAAATCTACATATGGGTTTAAGTTGTGAATGACTTTGAAGGTTAATGTCTTCAAATGTAAGCTCATGATTTCTAAATTCAGTACAAGTACTCAGAATACTCCTCTATTAGTAGACTGGATGATGGATGGGATGCATACCTCATGCTGTCCCCATATGCTATTAATTTTCTCTGCTTGTTTTCTGTATTTTAGAATGTTTTGTTTTTCCCAAGTAAGTTAGAGATTATAAGTATTTTGGACAGTGACATGTATAAAAAATATTGTCCTTAGGTTTTTATGATTTAATATTATGTCCAGGAGATTGTAGGGGACAGTTTTTTTCCCATGAAAATGGCTTGTTTCCAGTATCAGTTAAATCCTCAAGAAAATTTTGGAGTCTATATTTTTAGTATAGGGATTTGTTCTGTTCCATGAAAGAAAATAGGCTTCTGGTGTATTTGTCTACTATGATTATTACTATTGTTAATACTAAAATTACTATTATTATAGTATTATTATTATTGTTAAAACAATACTGCTATTTTTTAAATGGGTAATCAAAACTAAACTTAGAAAAACTGTACCATTTGTTAAAGATATGTTTACTGTATCCAATATGATGTATGATTTTGCAATAAAGAATTAAAATTTTTAATTAAAATTCTTTAAAAAGCATATGTCAAAATCTTATGAAGTTGACACCAAATTGTATAAAGTCAATGACTTCAACCAAAGAAGGGCAAATCCATGTTAAGAGTTTTGTAAGGATATGAAAAGTTTTAAAGTTTATTGCATGTCAATAAATTTAATTTACTTTTTCCCAGTTAATTCACATACCTCTATATGTTGCCAGATGCTTTGAGAAATCTTGGGCTCAGATGGACACTTATCCATGAAATGATCATGGGAAAACAGGGAGATCAGGCCTTTTAGGCTGGTTTTAGATAAGGAAAAAAAAAGGCAAGAGTCAATTAAAGCCATGTAGCTATAGAGTAGAATGGATGGTTAATTTGGCATAATTCTTCCCAGGGAGCTCTTTTTTTAAATTGCCTGTCCAGTGTCAGGATTCGGTATTAGGTTGATCTCTCAGAGTAAGAATCAAAGGCTCCTAATGGAGGTACTTAAAGCTTTTTCCCTTGGGTTTCTCTTTGGGATGGCTAATTCAGATTCAATAAGAGAAAGATTCAACTTCCAAGGCACAAACACCCTAATAAGGGAAGAAAAGCCTTAATAATTAGTAGAGCTATGTATATTTGCATGCATGGATTTTTTTTTTAAACAAGTAAAGCCTTTGCATTCCCCAAAAGGAAGACACTTGATGTTGCAAAACTGTAAGAAGCAAACCTATCATTACACACATCATTAACAAAGGTCAGAGAAACCACAAACCAAACACTCTGTCATGAATTGGAGCATTCAATTTAGCAGGCTTTACAACACATGATCTGTAGAGGTTGGATCCAGAGAAGTATCATGTGAAAGGTGTAATTAAATTGAATTTTTCTTGGTTATTTGATACTATTATTTAAAAAAAAAAAACTATAGAATGTACTATCTCTACTTCAAATATTGTTATGCTTTAGCCTATTCATGTAGAAGGTTGTCTCTCCCTCACTCCCCTAAAAAAGAAAGTATCACAAGATCATAAAGTTAGTTATAAAGAATTTAGTGGCCATCAAATCCAAATTAATTTTACAGACAAGAAAATGAAGTCTTAAAAAGGGCAAATGATTGGCCTAAAGTCACACAAGTAGCAAGAGGCAAAACCAAAATTTAAACTCAGGATACCTGATATCAAATCCACCTTAATTTATAGAAAAAAAATCCTTAGGAAAAAAAAAATAATAATAGACTTAGAGATCACTGATTCCATTCCGATAATTTCTTTTTGATGAGGCAATTAGGGTTAAGTAACTTGCCCAGAATCTCACAGCTAGGAAATGTTAAATGTGCAAGTTTGCTCACATTTGAAATCAGGTCCTGCTCTATCCACTGCACCATCTAGCTTCCTCAAATATCCTCATTTCTCATGAGGAAACTGAGGCTTCAGAACATGAAGTGGCTTGGGGCATCTAGGTAACACAGTGGATAGAGCACCAACCCTGAATCAGTAGGACCTGAGTTCAAATCTGTCCTCAGACACTTAACACTTCACAAGATCCTAGGCAGGTCACTTAACCCCAATTGCCTCAGTTAAAAAAAAGAAATGGCTAACTAGGTGATGAAACTTTCAAATAAGTAGAGCTAGAATCTGAACCCAGACCTTCAGATTCCAAAATAATTACTATTATCTTAAAGGCCCTTATCATCTATGTCCTAGATAATTTTTGAACCATTTCACAGCTGTCTCACTTAAATCAAATTAGCAAGTCAAAACAAGACCTTTGATCTTATTAGAGGAAGGACTGCTTTTATCTTACAGGCCCATATCATCTCTTCCCTAGACTTTTGCAATTGGTCTCCCTTCCTTAAGTTTCCCCATTCCAATCCACAATGGAGTAGTTTTCCTTAAGCATAGATCTGATCGTGTGACATCTTTTTTTCAATCTACTCAACCACTTCCTATTGAATTTAGGATTCTTCTACTTTGGTTTTAAGTTTTGCCCAACCTGATCCCCATCCAATCTTCTCAGTCTTATTGTACTACTTCATTGTAGTTGCCACACTCTTTCAACCACAGACTGCCCTCATTCACAGCACCACATCTCCCATTTCTGTTCTTTTGCACTGGCCATTTCCCTTGCCTGGAATTTCTCCTTACTTCAATCTCATATAATTCATGTCTTCCTTTAATATGTAGTTCATCGTGAACTGGTGCTGAGCAAAATAAGTAGAACAGAAATACAGTGTGCACAGTGACAGCAAGATTGTACAATGATCAACTATGAAAGTCTTGATTCTTCTCAGTGGTTCAATGATCCAAGGCAATCCCAATAAACTTTGGGTAAAAAACACCATCTGCCTCCAGAGATAAAAATATAAAGACTGAGTGTGAATCAACAGATGCTATGTTCACTTTTTTTTTCTTTTCCTTCTGTTTTGTTTTTTCTCTCATTGTTTTTCCCTTTTATTCTGATTTTTCTCTCCCAACATAATTCATTAAAAAAATGTGTATTTAAAAAAATTAATGCGCATACATGCCCAAAAAAAAATAAAACAATAAAAACTATTTTTAAAAAAAGATGCAGATCAGGAAACATTTTCTGTTTGAAGCATTTTCTAACTTCTAGTGCCCTCCACTCACCCAGCATATATGGAAAATTGTCTTTAATTACTATATATGTCTGTAGGGCAGTGAGGTGGTACAGTGGATAGAGCATTGGATCTGGAATCAGGAAGATTCTACTTTGTCAGTTCAAATCTAGCCTCATATATTTAACAGTTGTGTGACTTTGGGCAAGTCACATAATTCTGTTTACCTCAGTTTTCTCATTTGTAAAATGATCTAGAGAAGGGAATATATGATAAACTACTCCAAAATCCTTGTCAAGAAACATGACTCTTTCCAACAATGAGATGATAGTGCCAGTTCCCATGATCTTGTGATGAAGAGAGCCATCAACACCCACAGAAATAAATGACTGGGAACTGAATGTGGATCACAACATGACATTGTCAATTTTTTTGTTATTGTTTGCTTGTATTTTTTTTCTCACTCATTTACTTTTTTTTATCTGATTTTTCTTGTACAGCAAGAGAAGTGTATAAATACATTTATACATATTGGATTTAACATATATTTTAACATGTTTAACATATATTGAATTGCTTACCTTCTAGGGGAGGGGGTTGGGAGAAGGAGGACAACATCTGAAACACAAAGCTATACAAAGGTCAATGTTGTCAAATTATCTGTGCATTTGTTTTGAAAATAAAAAGCTTTATAAAAAAGAAAAAAAAGAAAATTTCAAATAGGGACAATACTGAAAAGATTGAACAACACACCTGAAAATATGCATACATACATATGTATGTATATGTATGCATACATGCATGTACCAATGGATATACATTTATAAATTCATTTTATGGATAGGTAATTTTTAATTTTTACATGTACATTTTATCTTCTCCTTTAGAACAAAAGATAATTAAGAATAGGAACTGTTTCTTTATTTACATATGTATTATCCCCAAAGCTTAAAACAGTACATGGCACAAAGGTAATATATGTTAAATAAATAACCTTAAGAAATGCTTGTCAATTGATTACTGATGAATCAGTCAATTAACCAAGAATGGCTTTAGTGTTTATTACATAATTTTCACTGTGTTATTGATTTTGGAGGATACATCAGTTATTTGGAAAATGATTTAAGAAATGCCAAGTTACTTTTATTATTGATATAATAATTAGAGTTAGAGGGCATTAAAAAAAATTTAAATAATTTCTGGAGGTATTTTATTGTCTGTACATACCTTTAAAGAACTTAGGGTTTTTAACAGATAAATCATGATTCAAGATACTATACAACTACAAGAATGCTTCAGAAACTCTGTGTTTTTAAATATGTAATATTAGAATCAATTTGCAGATCTTTCAAATTATTCAGTTCATTAAATAATACAATTTCAAGATAGGTGAACTTTCTGTTGAGCCACTAGTTACTTTAAGTCTTCCATAAAAGGTGAGAAAATGTAAAAACTATTTGAAGGAAAAACATTCATTGAATAGCTATACAGCATCTAGGTGTGGGGAAGTCAGATTACTATGGTTCTTTAACAATACCCACCAAATCAGGTTCTCCCATGTATTTCATACCCAACTTTGGTTACTAGTGCAATGGTTTTAGTGCAAGCAAACTATGCTTTTTGAATACTTTTTGAATCTGGACTTCAGTCATAACAAGACCCTCATACAAGTTCTTCAAATGGGGATTTTCTTCCCTTATTTCATCTTTTGGGACACTTGTTGCCTTTTCCAAAATGTCAGCAACGTATAATAAATCTTTATAGAAACCTTGAATACTATATAATTTTGTTTCTTCTACCAATTTCTGGCTCTGCCACCACAAGTTCTCTATATCTGCTGAGACTCGCTTGTACTTCTCCAAAATTTGTTTCTGCTCTTCTTCTAGTTTGATCTTCTCTTCAGTCTTCTCTGTTGAGGTTTCTGTTCATGTTGACTAGAGTCATCTTCCATTTTTCTGTTTTGCTGTTATTCAAAGAAGCCAAGAAGAGGTTCAGGAACTCCACTGACTCACTGATGAATGCAAGAAAGATTTATTTTACATTAAGAATGGGTACCTAGGTGAGTTGATGATTCTAGCAATTCTTTCTAAAGGGAGCAATCAACAAACACTTGTAGATTTGGGATTGGATTTCAAGTGGCCTGGCACAGTGGGAAACACCCTGATTCTGGAGTCAATAGTGGTTGCTCAATTGTTTCAGTCATGTCTTATTCCTGGGAATCAGATTTGGGTTTAAATCCTGCCTGTGATGTTTCCTAGCTGTATGATGTTGGGCAAAACATTCTACCTCCCCAGTTTCCTCATCTGTAAATGGAGTAGCTTTAAGTGAAATGAGATAGCTCAGAAAGCCAATTATAGATCCTCATTGAGTAGTCATAAACATAGTTCACAAGTTCTTTGGTCTTTTTCTCATGGAGCAGGGCTGGCAATAACTTTCCCTCATGTTGTAGGACATGTGGTATGCATCTTTTTCTAATGCTATAAAATTGAGTCTCCATTCTAGTGTTGTTTACTCTACTGTTAACTGCCAATAACCAGTACCCCATTTCAATTATGTAATTAATGCCAATTAGCTTTTGCAAAAAGATATTTACTTCAAAGTAACAGCAAAAAGTATAATTCTGGCCCCTCCAAATATGTCAAGGGGCATACTATTCTGTAAGACTCAGTCTCTGAGACAAACTTTACCCATTTTATATGCAGCACTGGACCCCAAAGTTCACATCCAAATACTCTATTATTGATGACTGGGCTATAGCTGGACTGGGTCCTAAAGGTTGTGTCTTAGTCCTTGAGATTTAAAACTGGGCCAGTTGAATGCCAACCTCTGAAGAGACTTCACTGTTGGATTCCATGATGGCCCACACTCCTGAGCTTTCAAACTTACAAGGTCTTACCCTTCACCAAAAATAAAAAGGGGGGAAATAAAGCAACTAAACACAACAAAACAAAATTTCTATTAATAGGTCACAGAAAGGAAGGACATAAAACCTTTTCCTTCATAGCATTGTCTCTCTTCCTCCTTAGAGGAATCCTCAAAAAAGAGGATACCTGAGCTCTGAATGATCAATGTTTTTGAATGCTTCCTATGACTCCCTACCCAGTTCTAGGTCTAAAGACTATTAAAGAGATCATGTGGTTAGTAGACAAAAACAGCTCCAGAATTTCTACTGGGTTTCAAAATCCACATGACATTACTTCAGCTAAGCACTCTGAACATGTTCTTGAATATGGGTCTCGTTGATAAAGCCATCATTATACTCACCGTTTATTCTTGGCTTCTCTTCAAGAAGAATTTGACAAGGTAGGAAAATTAGGATAGAGTTGTGCCATGAAAGTAAGGTAAGAATGAGTTTCAAGAAGAATGGAGTAGTCATTGTTGTTGCATTTGAGTCTTTTATCAGCATGTCTAACTCTCAGTTACTCCGTTTGAGTTTTTCTTGGCAAAGATACTAAACTAACTTGCCATTTCCTTCTTCATTCATTTTACAAATGAGAAAACTGAGGGAAACAGGGTTAAGTGAATTGCTCAAAGTTGCACAGTTAGTAAGTGACTAAGACTGGATTTGAACTCTGATGAAAAAGAATCATAATTGAGGAAAAGACTACGAACCTTGGCAGTTAAAAATAAATCATTCATGACCTTCAAGAGCTCTAATGAGTATAATGCACACAATCACATGATAGCACATTGGATAGTGTCAACCAATTGTTGAATAGGATTGAAGAAGAAAAGTTTTACTAACTAGGAGAGTGAAAGATTTATTCCAAGTTATGCTATGTTCCAGCTAAGTATTTATTATCTTATGGACAAGAAACCCAAAACAAAACTAATTGAGGTGTTTTGCTGAAGGTTGATACTAGAAAATAGGATTTACTGAACTGTTTATTGGAAGTGATAGAGAGAAGAGGTATTTAGCCCCCAAATGGCCAGAAGGATCTCATAACTCTGAGATTATTAGAGACAGAGCTCTATTCAAGTTTTTAAAATACCTAATGAGAAAGAAATTAAAATGAGGACTTCTAAAATTTCTTTAATGACCAGGTGATCCAAAACTTAATTACAGGTTGAAATGGTTATGGGATGTCTGTGGGAAAGCAAAAATGCACATCAGCATTCAGAATGTATGCAGATTCTGCAGGTAAATTCCATACTGAGGAAATGTGGCTCCCATTATAAAGATAACATCTTACTTATAGTCTAGGACGCCATAGTTGGATGTCATTTATTACATCATTCATTATTTTTAGGGAATCATCTTGGTGCAATTGGAAGAAAGGACTAGATCTTCAGGCAAAGGATATAGCTACTGCTTGCTTCCTTTATTAGCTTGGAGTAAATAATTTAATCTTCCTTAGTTCTTGATTAACTCCATAAAAGAAGGGGTCTGGTCTATATGGCCTCTCATGTCCCTTCCAGTTTTGAATTTATTATGAGCTGGGCTGTTCTTGATTTATATTCCCATGTGAAAACAATTAAAACCTCCAGTTCCCCCACCCCAATCTTGAGAGCTTATAAGATTGTTACTGACTATTGGTCAGCAGAATCAAGCTTGAAACGAAATATAAAAAATTTTTAAGAGTTCATTCTGTCCCACAATAAGCTTGGGAGAATTTGAACTTGATGAATTAGAGTAATATGATACAATGGCACTTTGGAGCTTAGTTAAGATGAGTAGTTACTCATCTTCAACTGAGAACTTCCTGTATTTCCTTCTGCATTGGGAGATCCAAATCTTTTTTTAGAGTCTATTTTATTTTCCTTGGCTTTTAGTTAACTTTTAGAACCCCTTCTTCAATATGAAAGGCAATAAAATTTAGAATTTATACAGAATTAGTGCATAAGAAATGCAAGAGATTAATTGCAATATAATATAGTAATAAATAGTCCATATAATTCCTTTACAAATGTTCCTCAAGTTGAGAAGCCTTTTTCTACATCAATACTTCTCAAACTTTGTGATCTCTAGATTCCTTAACATTCTTGAAAAATTATTGAGGACTCCAAAGAGCTTGTGTTTATATAGGTTATATCTACTAAAATTTACTGTATTAGAAATTAAAATGTGTTTGTGCTATTAGGAAATATTTTGATTTTGAAGATCCCCTGAAAACATCTTGGAAATGTCCCTGGACTCCCAGACTGCTGAGAAACAAGGTTCTAGAAGAAAGAAGGAAAAAGGAATTTCCTTTGAAAATCATTGCAGGATAAAGGAGCTTCCAACTATTAACCAAGATAAGTATTTACACAGATGTGATGAGATTGTTTCTATTGCTTATTTTTGGTGGAGATATTTTATTGAAAAACAGTAAGTTCCTTCAGGAAAACTTGACTGAACATTCATCAGTTTTAGTTTAGCAAACACTGTCATCATATAGGATTGCTTAGCCAAATAAAAGAAGTGGGAACCTCCCCACTATTCCATGTTACAAGAAGAGAAGAAAGAGAAGACTCCAGGAGGTCTTTGTTTTTTGTAACAGCTATTTTAGCATCTGCAGAAATGTTTTCAAGGATTTTTTAGATGTTTCAGTTGCAAGCCAAATTACACATACTCACCCACTTGCACAGAAGTAGAAATATAACCTGTGATTCTACTCAAAGAAAAGTGGAATTCCAAGACAATCACATAGTTTAGACACAATGTCAGGAAAACTAGTTTACAATTAAAGATGTCAGAAAGGGGAATGAATTGCTTTGGGAGGTGATGGACTCACTGGAAGTCTTCAGATAGAAGTTTGATGATCACTTGTGGGTGATTGTAGAGGATATTCCAAATCAGGTTGGGATTGGATATGATGGAACTGAGTTGCCTTCTTGCTCTGAGATTTCCATGATGAAAGAAAAATGCAGACAAATATAAAAGCAAAACAAAGAAACAAGAAAATAGAATCCTATAAATAATCCTGAATTTTTAAATAAAGTGGGGAGAAAGAGAGCTAGAGAGAGATAGAGAGCCAAAAAAAGACAGAGAGAAAGAGATAGAGACAAACAGAGACAAAGATAGATACAGAGACAGAGATAGAGAAACAGAAACAGAGATAGAGAGATAGAAACAGACAGAAAGAGGCATAAATAGAGACAGAGACAGAGAAACAGATAGGCAGAGACAGACAGACAGACAGACAGACAGACATGCAGACAGATAAATAGACAGACTGTGACTCCACATGAGTCAGAACAGACTAAAGGAAAAGTGAAATTTCAAATGTTTTCCTGAATTCAAACTATTATCCTTTTCCATGAAACTTAAACTTAAGAAATCAAAAGTCCAAGAAATCCACTCCTTATCAGAATAATTCATTCTCTAAATTCCAGGATTGTGATTCATAGCATCTAAGAGTTGCTTCCCCATCACCTGGTACAATTTAATTTCCATTTGGTAGCAATCCTTTTGAATGTCTGAAATAAAGCTAAAAGAAAAGAAATGCTCTGGTGCTGTTTGCTTAAATTGCAGATTTACAAAGAAAGCATGGAAGGAAGAGGGGGAGTTAATTTTCCCTCAGAAACTTGTGAAGATGGTTCCATTAAAATCATTCTCATATGCAGCATATTCATGACATCTTATTATTTTGTCTTTCTAATCCTACTGATAACAGTAAACTATAAATATTGTAATTTACTGCTCTAAGGAAGCCCTGATGGGGAAGGATACAAACTTCCCCACTTTAACAGTGGCTTTGAGAATTCCAGAAGTCAACTTAAATAAAAAACAGTATGTAGACAGCAAACAGGGAAGGAAGCAAGCATGTAAGGAAGTAGGCAGGTTGGCTAATAGGCAAGTATACAGATAATCAATTAGGCATTTAGGCAAATAGACAAGTAGACAGGGAAGAAAGAAGATAAGGTTGAAGGGATGGAGAAAAGAGAAGAAAGAGAAAAAGCAATGTTAAAGTTTGTGGAGTTGACAAAAATTTCTGTAGAAATACTGTATTATGAGCAATTCTATAAAGATTTTTACATAACTCCAGCCAAGGATAGGTCCTTAACTAGTATTCTAGATCCCAATTCTTTCCATTTACTTTGAGAACTTGAATCTTCCATCCTTTTTATTTTCTCATCATCAATTTCTCTTTATCTAATGGTACTTTCCTCACTACCTACAAACAAGCTAGTGTTCCCAATCCTAAGAAAAAAAAAAAAAAGAACTTTAATTTGACTTTGCTATTGTCTCATGCTAAAACATATTTCTCTTCTCCCTTTCTTCATCAAACTCTTCAAAGGATCATCCATTCATTGTTGCCATTTCAACTCCCACTTCCTGACATCAGACTTCCACTGAATTAAAAGTGCTCTTTCTTAGCATTAGGAATGATCCCTTACCTATTAACATTCAATGGCCTTTTTTCATCCAATCACCTTCTTGACTTCTCTGAAATTGTTGACAGATCAAAACAAAAAATCTTCTCCTGAGTACATTTTCCTTCCTTGGCTTATATGATATTCTTTCCATAGATCTCCTCTTACCTATTTTCTCCATTTGTCCACTGACTGCTCCTCAAAACTTTATCTCAAAGCCCCTCTCTTTGCTTTTTCTATGAACTATCCTTAATGGTCTACTACCCCCGATGGTATACCATGAATTCAATTGTCTGGACTTAGATAACTATCATCTCTTTGTATTTATCCTTTAACTCTCAAAGGGTGTAGGAGTGTTCAAGAGGATCTAGCATCTTTGATCTGAGGGCTTGTTGAGTTTTTTTTTCAGAGCAGAGTGACTTCCATTCACTTTTCATGTCCACCCTCATCTACCTCTTACTCTAAAAAAGTAGCTCTAAGAAGCTATTGCATACTCAACAGCTATAATCCCAATAAACTATATCTCCACAAAAAGGGTAAATCAGTTTCAGGATAAATGACAAACCTGAAATCTATCAATAAGAGGGATATCTACCCTAACTATGGAAAGACTTCTTTTGGAGGGGAATGGACCAATAAGAACAACTTGTTCTAACAGTCATGAAGGCAGCTGAAGCAGGTATTGTGGTGTACTTCGAGCTTGGTCAGGCATTGAAGGTTTTCAATTTCATCCACTGCAACCTGGATTTTGTCTTCCACTGGACTTTGATGTCTCAGGAAAAAAGAATGAAGCTGACAACATTGCACAACTCTGCCCCACCTTGATCACAAGCTGATCAAGACATCAATTGTGATGTCACTGATCCTCTTCAAATTAAAGGATAAACAATTCTCTCCTAAATTCAAGTCCACCAATATTGAGTTCTTGACAGACATTTCTACCTGAATGTCTTATAAGTATTTCAAATTCTCTAAATATTCATGTTTTTGTGAAAGCACCAAATATTCTTCCAGTTATTCTAATTTGCAGCCTTTTAGTCATCATTATATTTTCCTGTTACTTTAATGCCATTAGTTACCAAACATTTTTCTACTTTCACAGTTGTTTTTCTATACAATTATGACTTATCTTTTTAAATGTTATAGCTAGATAGATGTAGGTTATAAACACATCTATAATAAATATAGATTATATATGTAGACATATATATAATCTATATCTATCTATCTATTCAGATATAAATATAACAAGAAGGAAATGCCAGAAGGTTGTAATCAACTTCACTGGGTATTTAATGTTTATAGTTACCTTCTTGCTTTCTATTATGATCTTTTATTTGCTACTTTCTTCCAGAGCATCCTTCAGTACAATTGTCACTTTAGATTTCTCTACAATCCATCAGAGCCTCTTCTGAGATTGTGCACAATATTTTTCCCTCTTAACATTAGCCTCAGGAAGCTCTCCTAGAATTTTCTATTCTAATTCCTTTTTATTTTCCTACCACTTCTATTTCTCTTGTAAATTAGAACATTCCTCCTTAATTTAGCTTAAGAATAATTTTGTAGTAAGAAATGTTTACATAATCCAAACTGTACAAACTTCCTTTTTCCTACCTCCAAAAATTTTATTTGTTCTTCGCTTAATTTGGCAATCAGATCTGCAGTTGTCAGATTACCAAGCAAGAATTAAAATGTCCATTTTTCTTAAAATATCTTGTATTATTTAAGTACAAATTTGAGCCCTTTTGCCTAGAGCTTTTTATCTTTGCATTTACAATTCACTACATCAAAAAAAAAAAAAACAGTTATTAAGCATTGATTAAATATCAGACCACTATGCTTAGCTTTAGAAATATAGTTGTAGTAATCCTTATGGTGGTAGTGAAAATAGTAGTGATAATGGTGGTGGTAGTAATAAGAATAGCAGCTGAGATACTGGACTTTTCGGTTTGCAAGGAACTTTACAAATATTATCTCATTTTATTCTTACAACAAATGTGTAAGGGAGATACTATTGTACAAATAAGCAAAGTGACTTACCTAGAATCTCATAGACAGTAAATAAATATTAGAGGTCAGACTCCAAGTCCAAACTCTATTCACTGTAACATTTACTAACTATGTGACCATGGGTTAGTTAATGTCTCTGAACTTCGTTCTCTTCATCTATCAAATTGAGATCATAATGGTACTTTATATACCTGCCCTACAGGATTGTTGTGAAGATCAAAGAGTGAATTCAGAAATGTCAGTTATATTTGTGCAAAACCTCAATTTTCTCACTCTTCTCAATTTTCTTTGTACCTTACCTTCATGTATGCTTTGTCCTCCCAGTAGAGTGGTAGTTCCATGAGGTCATGAACTATTATCATTTTTTTCTTTGTATCCTCATTCTGACATAATACTAGGCATGTAATAGATATTTAATAAATGCTTGTTGAATTAGGTTTACAATATATAGTTTATGTAGTATGACTAACAATATTATATATAATTACAAAATATTACTAAATATATTGAGTTTAGAAATATCATGATTAAAAAAATAGACATTTTTACTTAAAAGAAACACTGCTTTCCAAAGTTCAGCAATATGTCCAAAAGACAGTTGCTTCCACATTTTTCTGTCTTAGACAAAAGATCATAAGTCTTCCTATTTAAATTGTCCATAATTTTCCTGGAAAAAGCTGGGTCAACAGGCCATTATTTTTCCTACCCTATTCTTCCCCTGTTCCTCTTTCTATCTCTAAATGCCAAGCTGTCTTTCTTTTTTGTTATTCAGATATGACTTTTTGCTGCTCAGCAGAAATGGGCAGCCCCATAAAAGGAAGAGGAAAGGAATAAGACAAGTTCTAAATTCCAGTCTTTTGCTTTGAGAAGAGGAGTATTTATAGGGAAATTGCATCACCTCCTCCTTCTCCAGGAAACATGGATGTGAATGTTCAGGCTATATTTGGAAACATCCATAAGAAAAACTGAAAAAGCAAACCTCAAAATCTTGCCTTTGTTATCTTCAGTTGGAGTCTTCCTTTGACTAAAATCACTACTTTACAGGCAAACAAGAGTACAATGCACATTAGAACCCTTAAATATTCTGTCATACTCATCTTTTAGGATTGTCAGTTGTCTGAATGAATACACAAAAGGAATCCTATCTTCAAAGTGAAGGTCATCTGTTTATAGTAACAGAATCAAGGAATAGATCAGTGGGGTCATTTCCTATTTATTAAATAAAAAAATCCTTTGGATATATAGTGGGGGTTTTCAATCTGTTTGTATGTCAGGGACCCCATAGCAATCTGGTGAAGACTAGGGATATTTTCTAAGAATATTTTTAAGTGTAAAAACTAAAATACACAGGATTGTAAAAAAAGACAATTACATCAAAATAAAGATTTATTTTTCCCTATCCAAGTTCACAGACTACCCTGAAATGAATATGAAACCTTGATACACAGGGATAATTCCTTCTAGTATCTGAGAAAAGTCTAGTTTCTTGAAAAATGACCTTCCCCAGGAACCAACTCCACTAAACAGAGATCCCAGTCAATTTCCTATAATCTCTCCTAATAATCTGCTTGAGGCAGATGCTTTCCTTGGTTCCTTTCTCTTCTATTCTGGGTATTCTGTATATAATGATAGAAAGGATAGCACTGAAGAGCTTTGTAATTTGTTTGTTTCAAGGAACCATCTTATTCTTAAAAAAATATCTTGGGATTTCCCCCCCCCCCCTTATTCTAAAAGTAAGCTCTGGCTATGCCCAAAGGAAATTTGATTCTAGTGTCCTTGCAATTATATTGAGATTAATAAATAGCTTACATTTGTGTGGGGTTTTCAAAGTGCCTTCTTAGCTAAAATGTAAAAAGGGAAATGCTGACATCTTTGTTTTACAAATGAAGAAATTAAAACATAGTGAGGATAAGTGATTTGTTCATGGTAACACAACTAGTAAGTGGCCAAGATAGGACTCAAGCCTAGATAGTCTATTAAACTGCAATTGTTAGTTTTTTGTTTGTTTTTTAGTATTGTGCTGCTATGAGGAAGCTACTTGCTCCCAGATGGGACTATTGAATACTCCATTGCCCACTCCTCTACTCCAGAGATAAATTCTACTATGAGTTCCTATGTCCTTGAATTTTCTTGGGGGTCCTAAGCTTTTTAAATAGGGGGCCAGTTCACTGTCCCTCAGACTGTTGGAGGGCCAGACTATAGTAAAAACAAAAACTTTGTTTTGTGGGCCTTTAAATAAAGAAACTTCATAGCCCTGGGTGAGGGGGTTAAACATCCTCAGCTGCTGCATCTGGCCTTCTGGCCGTAGTTTGAGGACCCCTGTGTGGACTATAATCTAGAATCCAAGTCTCAAGAGCCCCAGGATCTACAGACCATCTGTCTAATTTCCAGCCTGGCCTTGCAGATATTGTCAAGAAGAACAAATTTTAGAGAGATGGGACATACCCTCCTCATTGCTATCACCACCTCAGGCAACTATTACTGAAAGGCAGGTAATCCAAAAACCTCATGAATAGTAGCATCACACAGGCTACTGGCCCTGCTTCCAGATTTTCTCCAATCTCTAGATATTCCCCCTTTGGGGGACAAAAAGGACTATCATTCTGTCTCTCACCAGATGCCAATCATCTGCCACTGCCTGGGCAAATGAGTTTTCTAGCTAAAGAGGCAGGAGGCAGCATATCCCATGCTCTTCAAACCACTGACATCACCTTGACTCCCACCTCCCCTCAAACCTTCATAAAAATAATCAACCCAGTGTCAAAGAGCTCTGGGAATAGCAAGCCTTTCAGATCACTAGATCTGCTTCTAGACCAACCCAAATCCACAACATTAGGACAAGCAAGCTCTATTGAAAAGTGAGTTGACATTCCAACTGCCACCAACATACACCATTAATCAAGTAAACCAATAAGCAGGTAGGACCAAGTGCCCTAGAAATAATAATGTCCCCAAAATATCCAGCCCTGCTAACAAATTGATTTATATACCTATTATCTGTGGAAATAATACCTGTGGAGCTCTATGAAATGCTTCTACAGGCATTTTAGTCCCTACATCCTTAAAACTGATAGCTATTGAAAATCCAGAGAAGAAAATTCTCACTATCATGAACCCTAGCACTGTGAAATGGTTCAACATTAGGGAAAACATAAGATTTTATCAATAGAAATGATACTAAGGAAGATAAATTACCATCTACCTTGTCACTGGAGTGTAGAGATCATTGGACCTTTCCATCTGCTTTGAAGAAGAACCATATGTGTTGCATCTCCCATTAAAAAGTGAGAGCAGAGATTATTTAGCTTTTCTATTCACAGCTCTAGCACTTAGCTTAATGCTTGGTACAATGAAGGTGCTTAATAAATATTTCTTGAAATATTCATTCATAAAATGGAGAATATAAAACTCATAGGATCATAGATTTAAAATTATAAAGTAACTTCAAAGTCATATACTTCAACTACCTAATTTATTGATAAAATATAGAGCTAGAGGCTTAAAATTGACTTAGCCAAGGTCTGATAGATGATAGAGATAAGATTTGAGCCTTTGTTCTTAAGGTTCCAAATCTAGCACTTTTTCAAGTACACAACAGCTAATTTCAGGTTATAGCATCAAATTTTTATTCTTCTTGGCCATATTCTAATTTTATACATTAGATCTAAAAGGAGAGTCTTTGTTTAGTCCATTATGAACAAATAATTCCCTATTCATCATCCTATACTCTAGTTCTAATACCTGCACTTTTCTTTTATTACCCCATTCTAGAATTCTAAGAATATTAGTCCCATTCTATGGATGAATTCTTCCAAAAGTGTAGTCAAAATTTCCCCTCACCAATATAACCATGAGAAAGGAGAATAAAGACTCCATGAGGACAACAAAGATATCGAAGTTCTTTAGTATCACACACATGAGTTGCCCTGACGAAATGCATTTCTCATGTGTATAACTCATTTTCAGTGTATTCTAGGTTTATGCTCAATCTTCAAAAGGATGCTTTTTTGGTATTTTTGGAAGAGTATCCCCAGGCTTAAGGGGAGATGCATGTTATTTTAGTACATGCCTTTGTTTTGAGTTTATTGTATCTAATAGCTGATTCCTAAAAACAGCTGATTCCTGACTTGAATTATTCATTGAATCATTGGGAGACCTGACTCTAAACAAGAGTGAGGAATTAGACAAGATGATTTATAAAGTCCCTTGTGATGAAAAATCTATGAACCATTCTTTCAGAATCATACTCAGAAAAAAAGCTATCTATATTCCGCTTTCTTATCTCTTACTTCCTTCAAAAACTGGATCTTTTGTAAGATCATACATGTCCATGAAGCTGTACCTCCTCCATGAAAGTTTCCTATTCCCTTCAGTTGTTAGCACCCCATCCCCTTAAAAACTTGAGGACTTTTTTGGTTACCAGCAGCAGCAACTAGAGAAAGTCAAGATGAGGTTCTTTTGGTCTCTCCTTTAATGGGGTCATCTCAGAACCCACTTAAAATTGTTGGGCAGAAAGAACATCACCACTGGAGATGACTCCACCCCTGACTTAGACTGCTTGCTATTCAAAATTTGTAATGAAGTAGTAGCCAACAGCTCTTTTTACTCTAATGAAATGGAGGAGCACCAGACTTTACCATCTGCCTTGCTGTTGTTTTCTATGGTCCTCCAGCTTGGTCATTTACCCTGACCTCAATGTCCTGAAATCCCTTGACATTGTCATCTTAATTGTTTTAGTAATCTAAGGACCTCTGGACCTTTCTAGAAGTAATAATAATGTTTAATTTAATTATTGTTCCAGAACCTGAAAAGGGAGAGGATTTGCAAGGCGTTTAGCAAGATGATGGCCAGCATGCTTGGACGCACCCAAAGTAGGCTTCAAGAGACATATCGATCAAACTCTTGGGTACTGATTGAGGGATGAAATAGTTAAGTACTCAAGACATAGTTTTTAATCCTGTAGTCATACAGTTGGTGCACTAGGAGAAACTCACCAATCAAATCAGCAAGACCCTAAGGTGGGAGTTCTGGAAATGAAAGATCTCTTAATAGACAATGACAACAATAATTACTAGAATTTATATAGTACTTTAAAGTTTACAAAACACCTTACAATTATTATCTCATTTTATCCTCATAATAACCCTAGAAATCAGATGCTATTATTGTCCCTATTTTACAGAAGACAAAACAGAGGTGGGAGAAGTTAGATGATTTGTCCAAGATCACACAGTTATTAAGTGTTTAAGACTGAATTTGAACTCACATCTTCCAGACTTTAGGTCCATCACTCTATGCATCATGCCAATCTAGATGCCCATTAGAGAACAGAGGAGTTGTGACCTGCATTGGTAGAAGGAGTATTTGTATGAATGAAATCATGAAGACTTAAAATGTTATATTTCTGTCCTCCAAATTTCCTTCCCACTAAAAGCTTTCTCTAGTTAGGTTTAGAAACAACATGGTCTTGACATTTCACCACTGGGACCTTGAAATTTATATACTAAAGGTCTTCTCAAAATAGTTCTCCCATCCTTCTATTGTTCATACTTCACTTAGGGTGTATTTTCTTAGCTACATGCTTTTGTTGTAAGTATAAGGTTTCAAACTGTCTTTATTAACACAATTCTTAATTCTCCTGGGAACCTTCTAATTCACTCTTAATTCATCTAATTTCCTTCCATACTATCTTTTCTCATACTGTTTTAGGCTAACACATTAAGTCACTTTTTCAGTTGCTTGCAATTAGAACTAGTCAGTTTGAGGAACTATACAAATGTTCACTTTCATTTTAGAATTTCCATTTTTATCTGAAACTTCCAGGTGACTTTCCTTGAAGGCCAAGAACATGATAACCCACAGTGCTCTTGGTGAAACTTTCAAGAATATTTTCAAGCAAAGATAAAAAAGTAGTTGCAAATATTTATTAAAATCTGTAATTTTTTAAGGTTGGCCTTTTTATTTTACTATGTCTTCTTCTATTGTCATTTTAGGTGTCTATAAATTTCTCTTCAGTGCAACTCAGCAAAATTTTATTAATTATCTATTTTATACATTGTGTCTCTATGTCTATGAGTCTGTGTATCTGCATGTGCTATATGTATAAAGCTGTGTTAGAAACTAAAGATGAAAATGTTAAAATTAGGTACCCTCTAACTCAAAAGGCTTGCTTTCTGATAGAGATATAACTTATCCACAAGTCATGTTATAAAGAACCCTAGATTTTTCAGTCACAATGACCTGGGTTCCAATTTCACTCGAGACATCAACTAGCTGTGTGACCCTGGAGATGTCACTTAATCTCTCTTTTCCTCATATGTAAAAAATGAATGGACTAGATTCAAAAATCTAATATTGCTTCCAGTTTTAAACTGATAATCCCCAAATACAAAATGTATATAAAATTAATTTGAAGAAGAAAAGAAAGATAATGATTACAGGATTAAGAAAGGATTTAGATTTAAAAGAACATCTGATATGATTTGATGTATTGGTGATTCTATCAGAAGGGAGAAAGGAGGGCATTCCAAGTTTGAGAGAACCATTGTGCAAAGACATGGAATGCTAGATGGAATGTCATATACAGGAATTAAAATGAATGGCAGGAAGTGAAAGAGTTATTGTATTTATTGAGGAAATATAGAGGAAATTTGTAGAGGAAATAGAGTAGGATTGGGGATTGGATAGGGAGGTATTATGTTTTCAAAAGTAGTGACTACTCCCAAAAAGGAAATTTTTCTATGAAATCAGATTGGTACTTTCTCTGCAACTTATATGCTTAGAATATTTACCTTATATATACAACCATTAAGAAGTTGCAACTTACTCTAGGTAGCACAGTTTTACATGGGAAAATGGGACTTGAAAACAGGTCTCTCTGGTTCTTATTCTATATTCCCTTTTTTTGTAGAAACTTTCTCATTGTGAAAATATTCCCCATTTGCACATTATTTAAAATGAATAATATCCATGACGTACCCATTATGCCTTGTTCACTGTGCTATTGAGAGTAGCTCTTATGATTTTTGATCAGCTTTATTGATATTTTGTTATTATATCTTAACTTGTACATTGATATACTTACAGATTATTCATAATTTATAAGAGAACAGTTAAGTAAAACTAATGTTTTATTAATGTTCACCTACATCTGTAAAGCACCCCTATTTTTATTATTTTTAATGAACAAAAATCTATTTTTTTCTCTCTCCCTCCCTCCCTTCCCATTCTATCAATAAAATAAAATAAAGAAAAAATAAGAGAAATAAATGAAATAAAGAAAAACTTTAAAAATATTTAAACAAATAGTCAAATAAATAAACAAAATGGTTAATTAAAAAAAAAAAAAAACAGTCAAGCAAAACAAATTCCCTTAATGGTCTATATACAAACATGTGCATGTATGTACATATGCCTATATGTGCATATAGTTTTATAGTGTGTGTGTGTGTGTGTGTGTGTGTGTCTCATTCTGCCCTCTAAATCCATCATTTCTCTATTATGAATAACATGCTTCTTTAGTCTTCTGGAACCATGAATGATTATCACATTACTCACAGTTCCTACAATTTTCAGTTTTTTTTTTTTTTAATAATGCTGTTCTTATTATATAAATTATTTTCCTGGTTCTCATTTTACTCTGAATTAGTTCATATAAGACTTTCAATGTTTATTTGTTTTAATCATTACTTTTTCTTTTTTACAGCACAATAATACTTCATCACATTCAATATAAATTTGGGTACTTATAATAGTCAAATTGACAACTAATTAACAAACTTCCTTTTATCTTAAAACTCCTTTAAGACTCAATTCAAGTCTCAATCATTTCTGGACTGCTCCCCTCCTCTCTTAGTTTACCCTATATCTATTCTGTTAGACATCTTGTATATACCAGTACTTTACATGTAGTCTCCTTTATTAGAATGAATGTCCTCAATTATTTCATTCTTAATTTCCAATGTTTTGCCCCCATTAAAAGAGTTGCTATAAATATTTCTGTACATAAAGAACCTTCTCCTCTTTCTTTGACCTATATTGAATATAGCCCCATCAGTGAGTAATCTAGCTAAATCAAAGGACACATACTCTTCAGTAAATTTCTATATAATTTCAAATTACTCTCCAGAATTGTTAGATCCATCTTCAAATCCATTCCCAGTGTTTCAATCTTCCATTTGCATAAGCTTAATAGTTTCATTTTTCTTTTTTTTGTCATCTTTGTCCCTTTCATGATTGTGAAATGAAATTGATTTGTTTGAATTTTCATTTTCCAAACAGTAGTGATTTTGAATAATTTTTAATATAATTATAGATAAGTAGATTTTTTAGAACCATCTGTTCATCCCTTTAAACTGTTAACAAGTGGGCAATTGCTTTTTTTTGTTATAATTTAAATCAGTTCCTTTTATATATCTTAGAAATGAAATCTTTTAATGCAGAATTTTGGAAGGGATGTGGGAAAACAGGGACACTAATACATTGTTGGTGGAACTGTAATACATCCAACCATTCTGGAGAGCAATTTAGAACTATGCTCAAAAAGTTATCAAACTGTGCATACCCTTTGATCCAGCAGTGTTACTACTGGGCTTATATCCCAAATAGATCATAAAGAAGGGAAAGGGACCTGTATGTGCACGAATGTTTGTGGCAGTCCTCTTTGTAGTGGCCAGAAACTGGAAACTGAGTGGATGCCCATCAATTGGAGAATGGCTGAATAAATTGTGGTATATGAATATTATGGAATATTACTGTTCTGTAAGAAATGACCAACAGGATGATTTCAGAAAGGCCTGGGGAGACTTACATGAACTGATGCTGAGTGAAACGAGCAGGGCCAAGAGATCATTATATACTTCAACAACAATACTATATGATGACCAATTCTGATGGACCTGGCCATCCTCAGCAATGAGATGAACCAAATCAGTTCCAATGGAGCAGTAATGAACTGAACCAGCTATGCCCAGCAAAAGAATTCTGGGAGATGACTAAAAGCCATTACATTGAATTCCCAATCCCTATATTTATGCCCACCTGCATTTTTTTTTATTTCCTTCACAGGCTAATTATACAATATTTCAAAGTCCGATTGTTTTTGAACAGCAAAATAGCAGTTTGGTCATGTATACTTATTGTGTATCTAATTTATATTTTAATATATTTAACATCTACTGGTCATCCTGCCATCTGGGGGAGGGGGTGGGGAAAGGAGGGGAAAAATTGGAACAAGAGGTTTGGCAATTGTCAATGCTGTAAAGTTACTCATACATATAACCTGTAAAGGCTATTTAAAAAAAAAAAGAAAAAAAAGAAATGAGATCTTTATCACAGAAACTTTTTGAAAACTTTCCTCCTAAGTTAATTGCTTCCTTTTTATATTAGTTTTATTAGATTTATTTGTACAAATTATTTTTTAATTTATTTTTATTTAAACAAAACTACCCACTTTATCTGTTATTCTCTCTATCCTTTGTCTGATCTTGAACTTTTCTTCTTTTGTTTTTTCAATTCCTCTTTGAATTTACACAGACTAAACCATGGCTTATCCATCACTTGTTGTAAACCCTAATTCCCCACCAACTTTAGTGCCCCCTCTTAGAAGAGACATTCCTTTTTTGGGGGATTGAAATAAGATACTTTTATTTTATTTTGGTTTTGCTAATAGCCTTTTATTTTCAAAAATATATGCAAAAATAATTTTTAACATTCATAATTACAAAACCTTGTATTCCAAATTTTTCTCCTTCCCTTCTTCCCACCTCTTCCCCTAGATAGCAAGTAATCCAATATATGATAGACATTTACAATTCTTCTATACATATTTCCACATTTATCATGCTGCACCAAAAAAAATCAGATCAAAAAGGAGAAAAAAATGAGAAAGAAAACAAAAAGCAAGCAAACAACAAAAAAGGTAAAAATGCTATGTTATGAATCACATTCAGTCCCAACAGTGCTCTTTCTGGATGCAGATGGCTCTCTCCATCACAAGTCTATTAGAATTGGCCTGCATCATCTCATTGTTGAAGAGAGTCACATCCATCAGCCTTGATCATTATATAATCTTGTAGTTGCTCTGTAGAATGTTCTCTTGGTTCTACTTGTTTCACTTAGCATCAGTTCAAATAAGTCCCTCTAGGTCTTTCTGAAATCATCCGTTTCTTATAGAACAAAAATATTCCATTTGCATTGTATTAGAAGTAATATTCTTTAAATGTTTAATAGAATTCATTTGTAAATCTATGTGACCCTGGAGATTTTTTTGGGGAGGGAGTTTATTAATAGCTTGTTCGATTTCTTTTTCTAAAATGGAGCTATTTAAGTAATTTATTTCCTCCTCTATTAATCTGGGCAATCTATATTTTTATAAGTATTCGTCCATTTCACTTAGATTATCAGATTTCTTGTAAAGCAGTTGAGTAAAATTTATTCTTTTAATTTTAATAATCTTTTAATTTATTCTTTTTCTAGCTATTTTTAGTTGCATGCCCAATTCATTGATCTTCTAAGAGAAATATTTTTTGACCCTTCTTCTGTGCTTCCCATTCTTCCACCAAAATCACTTTGTATGTATTCTGTGTACACCCCTTCCACATTGTGATTTTTAATATATCTCAGTTTCACTGTATCAAAGGTTGACATAAGAAATTTCATGGGAATTTTTATGGAAATTTGTAGAAAACAAGGACAGTTGATGACACAAAGTTTAGAAACTCAGAAATGCAAAAAAAAAAAAATCATACAGTACTAGATGTACCATGTAATAGAAAAATTAAAAATTAAGATTTCTTTTTTGGTATGAAAGGATGTCAAAAAATTTTAAGTGGATTTTCGAGATCCTGGAGGTGTTACACCTTTAATCTTCACAATGTGGAAGAGATAACTGTCTATAGTATGGTTTTTATTGTTGTTTTCATGTTGTTGTTGTTTTTTTTTAACTAATATGTCATTAATATTGGCATATTATTTCTCCTGGGAAAAATGCAAACATTTTGAGGGTAAAAAATGTTTCATTTCTGTTTTTGAATCTGTAGTTCACAGCATAATATATGGCAATAGTGAACTCTTAATAAATATTTTTTTTGCCCTACTTGCTCAGGGTAATTAAGTGGCACAGTGTATAGAGCACTGGGCCTGGAGTCAAGAGGCCTAAGTTCAAATCTGTCCTCAGATGCTTATTAGATATGTATCCCTGGGTAAATCCCTTAATACTGTTTGCCTCAGTTTACTCATTTGTAAAATGAACTATAGAAGGAAATGACAAACCACTCCAATATCTTTGCCAAGAAAACCCCAAATGGGGTCACAAAGAGTTAGAAATAATAAAACAATAATAAATACTTCTTGGATTGAATTACTTCAAACAGGAGCATTCTTCTGAAAATGTTCTCAGAAAGTAAAAACACACAAAAAAAAGTTTATTGCCAAATGATAAAAAAAACAAACCATCATACTTAAAGGGGAAAAAATTCAATTCCACTATGCTAGAGCTCAAAAGAAAATGAACATTTATTCTGATGTCTTTCTATGCTTCATGGAAAGCCACAAATTATACCACATCAACTCTTCATTTGTACATTGAATTATGATTTTCCGCTGGAATAAGCTTGCAAGATATGTCAAAACTTAGGAAATGAAAAGCACATCAGCTTGGTTCAATCTTTTGTGCACAGGAAGATCAAACATAATAGAAAAACAAATACACCAGTGGATTTCATGTAGCCTCTTAAAAAATATTTGTTAAATGAAAAAAGGGTTTTAGAAAATTATGTGCTACTTTTATCATTGCACTCATGATTTATATTACATAGTAAATAAAATCAACAAAATGTCCCAGAATACTTTAATTAGAACTAGTGTTCTTTACATATGGCTTAACAGTTTATAAATAGGACAACAGCCAGTCACAATACAGAGAATGGCCAGGCCTACAGTTAGGAAAACTAATCATTGTGAGTTAAAATCTGGCCTTGGACACTACTTGTGCAATATTGGGTTAATCACTTAACCAGTTTACTTCAGTTTCCTCATTTGTAAAAAAATAAGCTGGAGAAGAAAATGGCAAACCATTCCAGATCTTTGCCAAGAAAACTCCAAATCGGGTCATATAGAGTTAGATGTGGCTGAAAATGACTGAATAACAACAAATTTATTAACTGCTGCTGATGGACTAGATATTGTGTTAAGGATGGGTAATACAAAAAAGGTCAAAAGAACTCCAGTCCTTTCCACTCAAGGAACTCACATTCTAATGAAGGAGATCACATCTTAAGTAAATAAAAATATAAAGTATATGCAAGATTCCTAATAGAGTAGGTGGAGGGTAAACTGAGAGAAGAAGAAAGAGCAGATAGACAACCAGAAATGATTTCCTATATAAGAAGAGATTTGAGTTGTATCTTAAAGAAGGTTTAAGATAAAAGGAATCTTGTTAGTTAGTTAAGACCTTTTTTCAGGATAAGCAAGTCACTCTGGCCTCCCAGCTGGCCTTGCATCCTACTGTTCTTGCCTGCCATGAAACTGGCGCATTTGAATCTCAAGGGCATATCATTTCTCTGTGCTAAGAGGCTAAACCTCAAGAAAGTTGATTCAAACAGTCTAATTCTCCTTTCTTCTGCAATGAATTTTTCTGCAGCCATTGTTTCTCTACCTAAACTCACTCAATGGTTAGCATGCTTTTATGCCTTCATACTAATGATGTGTATATATACACATCCACACATACTTACATATCTACATGAACATATATATTTGTGTCTAATGGTAGCTATCTCTAGGGTGGGAGGGAAGGGGAAAAACAAGTTTACATGGAAACTTTATTATATATTTAATAGGGATAGAAAGTTGAATGTAATCTATTTGCAGTTTCATGTGCAATCTTTTCTTTTTATTCTACTATGTTATAGAAATGATTTTTATTACATAATTTTTTTAAAAAGATAAAAGAAAGCTTGCTAGTTATGAGCCAACATTCTAAACAACTCAGTAAACATATCTCAAAAGCATATTGGTGAATGAAGTAGGTAAATCTACGAGATCAGTGAAAAGAGGATTGGAATCACGTTCAATTACCTGGGGTTCAAGATCACTGAAATCATGAGTATGAAGGGATAAAAGCATGCTAATCATTGAGCAGTAAATGAGTTTAGGTGGAGAAACAATGGCTCCAGAAAAAAATTCATTGCAGGGGAAAGGAGTTTAGACTGTTCGAGTCAATTTTCTTAAAGGTTAGTCTCCTATCAAAGAAAGATGATGTGCCCTTGGCCAAATGGACCAGTATCATGGCAGTCAAGAATAGTTGGCTGTGAGGCTAGCTGGGAGACCAGGGTGACTTGCTTATCCTGAAGAAAATCTTAGAAAGCAAGAAATGGAAGAGATCTTGTTCTATAGGGCAACCCATAGATGATCCTATAGCAGGACCCTTCTAGGTTGGGACATGGGAAGTACTGCTCCCCTTCCTTCATCCCACTCCCCAGCTGTTCATCCCTTTATTCAAATACAGCCATGAAGAATTTGATGTGGCCAATTCATGCCTATTATATACACACACAGTTCTGGCTCATTAGCCAAGCAAAAAGGCCTTTCTTCCCATGAAGTAAGATGAAAGGAAATAGTCACAGAATACATGTGAATGCTCTGAAGTGGAGGCTCACCAAGCATTTGTACATGTTCCCAAGCCCCAGCCTTCATCAGCCAGTCATCTTTGTCCCTTCTGTTAGCTAGATTGCCTGTCAGGTTTTTTCCAATGCTAAATTTATCATCTGACCATTTAGCTATAGATGAGGACTTTAAGACATATCTAAAAAACAAAAGTAAAGTCTGATCATAAGCTAGGAACATGTGTCATAATATAAAGTAATGTGTGTATATATATAATACATATATATGAAACTTATGTGGATATATTACATACATGCATTATATGTTATATATCATAGAACATGTAATATATAATATATAAAATGTTTTATATATTTATGTATGTGCATATACACATACACAGTTATAGATATAAATATACAGACATGTATACAAATATGTATATCAAATGCTTTTATATATATATATATATATATATATATATATATATATATATATATATCTACCAATGTGTATATAGATGTGTGTGTGTGTGTGTGTGTGTGTGTAAACCTCCCAAGAAGAAAAAAACAATAGAAAAGGGGTTAGCCGTTATTGGAAGGAAGGTACATGATGAGAGCCACAGTTCAAGGCTTCAAAAGATCTTCCCCTTCTTCAAAAGACTGGATACTAGGATGGTGGCTTTAAACTTACAGAGAGTGGACTAAACTCATTCAATGTTTCTTTGGTGTTCATGATGTCTCTGGGTGTATCTGTCTTTCTGTCTCTGGGTCAGTGCTGATAAGAATCCAACCACAGTTTCCCATTCTGGGAGATTTTTCTCCACTTTATTCCATAGAAGATTGAAAAAGCCCAAGGTTTGATGCCTTCTTCTAGATCTGTTTAATAGCTCAGAGGGTATCTATCTGTTAGCTTTTACTCTCACTTCACATTTTCAACTAGTCTTTGGTTTGGTCTTTCTGCCTCAAGTCATTTTCTATCCTCGTCCATCTTCCACATAACTATCAGATTGAATTTCCTTAAATACATATCTGACCATAACACCCCTGACTCAATAAAATACAATTCAATAAAATCCAACATATCCCTATTACCTCCAGAATCAAATAGAAAGTACTGTAGCTTTTAAGGGTCTTTTAAAGAGCTACCTGGCCTCTTTTCTAATCTTCCCTTACCTTCTTCCCTTCCATGCACTTTGAGTCAGTGATACTGATCTCCTTCTTGTTTCTTGTACAAGACACTCCATCTTTTAATTCTGCACATTCATTGTTTTCTCCTCCTGCTTGGAATTCTCTCAGCTATACTTTCTGGTTTCCCAGTTGTTCCCAACTAAAGTCCCACTTTCTACAGGAAGAATTTGCAGACTTTTTAATGCTAGAGCCTTTCCTCAGAGATGATTTCCAACATACATGTGTGTACTCATGTATATATTAATATACATATACAATACATGTTCATGTGTGTGTATGTATACGAAATATATACATGGCTCATTTATACATAGTTACTAATAGATTATCTTCCACATTTGATTGAGTTCTTTGAGATCAAAGACTGTGTTGCATTTCTTTAAAGATATCTCCCATGCTTAGCACAGAGCATAGCTCATAGTAAGAGCAGAATAAATGCTTCAGTTGACTTGACTAATTGTATATAAATATTGATTAGGACAACTTTATGTAGGATATACTGAACTTGGATTCATTTTTAATAGTATTTTATTTTTCCAAATACATGCAAAGATAGTTTTCAACATTCACCTTTGCAAAACCTTGAATCCATAACTTTTTTCCCTTTCCCCATTCTCCAAGACAACAAACAACCCAATATAGGTTAAACATGTGAAATTCTTCTAAAGATATTTACATATTTATTATTCAAGAAAAATTAGATCAAGAATTTTTAAAAACCATGAGGAAAAAAGCAAGTAAACAACAGCAACAAAAAGTGAAAATACTATGCCTTAATCCACATTTATTCTCCATAGTTCTCTTTCTGAATGTAGATGGCCTTTGCCATCACAAGTCTATGGGTAATACCTTGAATCACCTCATTATTGAAAAGAGCTAAGTCCATCCCAGCTGATCATCAGAAAATCATATTGCTGCTGTATATAGTGTTCTCTTGCTTCTGTTCACTTAGCCTCATTTCAGCTAAGTCTTTTCAGGCTTTTTTAGATAAGTTTGCTCATCATTTCTTACAAAATAATAATATTTCATTACATTCAAGTATCATAAATTATTCAGCTACTCCCCTGATGAACATCCACTCAATTTCTAGTTCCTTGCCACTACAAAAAAAGGCTGCTATGATTTTTTTTTGCACATGTGGGTTCTTTTCCTTCTTCTATGATGTCTTTAGGATGATCATACCCACTGGAAACATTGCTGGATCAAAGAATATGCACAGTTTTATAGCCCTTTGGGCATATGAACTTGAATTCATTAAAACTGCTTTTGCCACAGGGTTCCAGCTATCCAATATGCATCTTTCTTACTATCTATCAATATCACTAGCCGATGATAATATCCTTTTCTTTTTTTTGGCAAGGGGGTGAAGGGGAAGTGGCAATTGGGCTTATGTGAGTTGCTTGAGGTTACACAGATAGTAAATGTATAAGGCCAGATTTGAATTCAAGTCCTCCTGATTCCAGGACCAGTGATCTATCCACTGCACTACCTAGTTGCCTCAATGATATCCTTTTCATCTCTTCTTGATAATTACTTAACTGTAATACAATATAGATTGTCCACAACGAACATGGACTTTTCCACTGCCCTTTGCTTCATTTTGAAGCAAGTAAGTAGCATGACATAATAAATAAAACACTGAACATGGAGTCAAGAAGAATTGAGTTCAGATTCTGTCTTAGAATTTATCTATGTGACTATGAGAAAGTCATTCAGCCTCTCTCAATTTCAGTTTCTTCTTTTATAAAATAAGCAAAATAATGACATAAAGAGAATCAAATGAGATCTTTAAAGTGATTTACAAATATTAAAGCTCTATGTAAATAAGTTATTTTCCACTTTAATTCTTGGGAGATTATAATAGTATTCTTTGACTTGTGATCATACTGTACAATTTGAAAAGGGAGATAGATAAGCATCACAAATTCTATGTAGTTGGAAAGAGTGCCTTAATCTGTCAAATCTGTATCCATTTTACAACTAGAAAAAAATACCCTTTGAAAATAGAAGAGGCATGAATTCTAAACTCCTGACATTGATACTACCAGCTAACAGTTTAAATAATCTACTTCGTGTTCTAGTAATTTAGAGGATGTTACTTGTTTTAAAAAAAATCTACAGACTCCTTGATTGCTATTTTCTCTTGGATAGACTGAACACAGTAAAAATACATTTGCCAATGTCATCTTTGAAAACTGTATGCATAGGCAATCCTAATTAGGCTGTGCTCAATACTGTGCATTATATAACATTATGCTTCCAGTCTGGGCTGATTAAGGATGAATGGCATTCACCACTCAGCCCTTAAATTGCTGCAATTATTGACAATCGTTATGATTTCCACTTAAGTTTAGTGGACTTTTTTATCTTCCTCCCCATCCCATCCCATCACCTTTAAAGTTGGAGACAAGCCCCTCAGAAGAGAAAAAGGATAGCTTACTCTCTGTGTCCTAAAATAAAAGCAGCTATATTAAGTTCCTAATGATGTAAAGGTAATGTCATTTGCTTATTATATCATGACGAAATGCCATTAGGAGACATGCATTGATCAAACATATTTTCCTTTTTTATTTCAAATTAAACATTTCAGCTTTGGGCCAAACAACTGCTGTTTCTGAAAATCTGACATTCAAAGAAGAAATAAAGTGATTTAGCCATCAGTTCTTTTGTGAATAGGAAAAATCTTTATTCAATTCTCTGAAAAGGTTTTTGTTTGTTTCTCTGTGCATTTGTTTATTTTACATAAGAAAAAAGTAATGGTTAGAGCATGAGGATATGGAAAAAGGAAGATGCTAAGGGAAGGAATGTTTCATTTCACATTTGACCATGACTTTCTAATGAATAATTCGTTTCATTAGGGCATCCTAACAAATAATCTTTTGAAACCAGTTGGCATATTGAATCATAATTAAAAGATAATATTTGCAGCAGATATAGCTTGGTTAATAAAGATTAACATATTATTTTTTCATATGATACACTAAATGTATAATAACAAACAGCTCAAAAGTTTCCTCTTATCTCACAAGACAGTGGGATTTAAAGAAGATAATGTATGCAAATTAATTTGTATCACTTTGTGATGATTTACATCAAAATGTATACAAGGAATTTCATATACATTAAAGCACTGTATGTTCCTCTTATTCATATGTTTTCCCTGTGGTTACAAACATATCAGAATGAAATAACAACCAGAAATCTGATACAAATTACATATATATGGCAATAGAAAGCTCAAACCAACAGATGCACTAGACTGAATAGCCATAGCCTTCACCCTCTCCAACCTGCTTGCCCTCTACTGACCTCCACCCACCCCAGAGTCACTCTTCACTCTTTCTTTTCTCCCCATTTCTCCTCTGCCGGCCTATAGGAACCCCTTACCTTCTCATCTGTTCCTATTCTTCTGCCCCCAGAATCCTTTCTTTCCATTTATTCCCTCTTTCCCCTTCATTCACCTAATGTATCAAATTTTTACCTTCTTCTCCCACCAATAAAGACTCAATCACTTTACAAAGTCAAGATTCTTTTGAACACTACTGGTGTGATTGAAAGGAGATTCAGTGTCACTCTACCATTCAGCTACTTCTGCATGGAAAGGGAGTTGGAAGCATTATTGGAAAGAAAGGAGAATGGGTCAAGAAGATGCACGAAGAGTGGTAAAAACATCTCAGAAGGGGAATTGTCCTGACAGAATATTTACTCTCCTAACTCTAAATGTTGTATCTGCTTCTACAAGTAGCAGGGCTTTGGCTACCACCACCACCACTACCATGCTTAGAGTGCCACATGTAACTAACAAAGTTGAGAAACCCATTTTCTCCCTAATGATTTCATATTTCTGAGGTATTACTTCATATGTGTTTCTGGATTTTATTTGTATGAATATCTATGTGTATATGTGTGTTAACACTGATGAGAATCAAATAATTATCAGCTTTTGACCTTCCTTGGTACTTTTATGGGGAAGAAGAGAAGGATACTTATTTAATAGGTCCAGGTTGATTAAGCTGAGTGTTTGCCTGTTTCAGGATTTGTGATTTGTTGAATTCCTTCTCTAGAGCTATAGCTATTGCTTCTTCCCTTTTCTTTCCCTTTTACTACCTTTTTTTCCCCTTCCCTCTTCCTGTTTTTCTTTTCATTTTCTGTACTTTTTTTTGCCTTACAAAATGACATGATAAGGAATGTGCTTAATGAATAAAGATTACTCTGTTAAAAAAAAATAAAAGAAAGACAATAAACACCTTGGGCAGAAGACTGGAGATGTGTTGATTAAAACTTGTCTCATAACATATAAGCTAACTTTATAGTTATAACCCACTTTACCTCAAATTGTGGTAGAGATGTTGGACATATTAAGTATCTGAGGTACTCTTTTCAATTATATCATTCCCTTAGCTTACACAACATTGAGTAGAAGAGAAAAAACAGAAGGTCTATAACAGATCTTAGTTTCCATTGGAAGTTGGCTTCCATAATCCCTGAGATTTTTCCTAGCTCTAAAATTCTGTGATGCAATAAACACGCAGAAAGAAAGATATTACAAGTGCTGATTTATTTATCAGAGAATATCAGTCAATATTTGAATTTTTACTTTCAAGTTAATATGTCCAATAATACAATGTTCTAAAAGTCTTAGTGGAGTTTAAAGCTATTATTTTATATTATTGTATTTAGAACTTTGATTATACTCTCTTGAGATTTGTTATTTTTATTATCATTATGTATTCTATAATAAGCTTATAAATACATATATAAAATTATGACTATCAAGCTATTATACCTTAAAACTACACTAAGACTTTTCAGATACCCTGTATAGATACCCATTGTTATTTTCCCTGTGTGAATATTACCACTGTCAGAGTTTATAAGATAACAAATTGAGAGCTGGAAAGGACATTAGAAATCATCCAGTCCAACCATTTATTTTGCAGAGGAGAAAATAGAGGTTGAGAGAGTTTAATGAATTTAATAGGGCAACAAAGAAATAGGATTTCAATAGGAGTCTTCTTGACTCCAGATCCAGCATTTTATCCACTACAAAATGCTGGCTCTTAGCCTCCTGTAGGGCATTAATTTCATTTGAATGAGTTGCCAAAATAAATAAACAAATAAATGTAATGACCACATTTAGTGACTGATTTGGCAAAATTCAGCATTTTTAGGTCCAAGAGTCTGCAATACTCTGGTGGTCTTTAGGCTGTGGAGCCCAATCAGCCATATGCTAGTCCCAAACATCATTCATTTATTCTCTTCCTCGCTGATAGGGGTTTGCTCCTCAGTGAATCTGAAGAAAATCTGAGGACCATGTGGATCTTCAATGACAAGACCCATTTGCATTTCTGAGAAACATCTGGACACCAAAAATGATATGTGGTTTTTTCATTAAAAAAGGAAACTCGGGGATTAAAGTTGGGGGATTGAGGGTGGAGTGTGAGATAAGGGACATCTTTGTCACTTTTAATATACAATAAAAACCTGGAGTTCATCTATGTCTATGCATAGCCAATCTGTCCAATATAACAGGAAAAACTATAAATGAGTTTTCTCAAAGGGCTGAGTGGGTGTGAAATCTTAGTTAGAAGATAAAATTCTAAAAACATTGCTTTTGTAAACTTTAGAAGTCACAGCTGGGGCATAGCAGCTATGCCTCTGTAATATATCAGGCTCTCTAGGGTACCTTAGCACAGGCTGATTAGATATATTGTGTGAGCTTGAATAATTCCTGATTATACATCCTTACTATAGAATGACTTTTTTGGCATCCTTTGGCTTTCTTTACACACCCTGATAACCATCCACAAATCAGAGAGCATTCTTTATCATGTGGAGCTCTTTGGAATTGATTAATTAATTCATATTGTCCCTCCCCCTTCGTAATATTATTTTTTTTTTTTGGTAGAAATCAAACAAGGCATCTAGGGAGATGAAATAAGACTAGTTTGGTTCTAACTATAGTATTAGGTGCTGTCCTCCTTGATAACTGGATGGATTTAGCCCCTATTAATAAACCCCTAATTGGTGATTATGTAGTCCTTATTTTAGTATTTTAGTATATGTGTCACTCTCATTCTAAGAAGCTATAGAATGAGCAGCAAACACATTAAACCCTCTCAGAAGATGGATTAAACCAGGTTGAGAGTAATAATAAGTTAGGATTTCACCAGATGAGTTAGGACTTCATCCCAGGCCATCCCCAGTGGTCTGAATTTTGTCTTATTGCAGGATTTTTATGCTTCTGGAAGACAGAATAAGGCTTATGACTTTGTAAAACTTTGTCTCACTTAAAACTATTTCACATGAGGGTCAAGACATCACTCCATGATGTTATTGGTCATCTTCAAAAATGAAGGATAAACAACAGCATCATAGATTTAGAGTAGGAAGGAAACCTCAAAGCCATTTGAGCCAGCCCCCTCATTTTTCAGATAAGGACATAGCGGGGGTAGGGTAGAAGTCATATAGCTAATATCTGAAGTTGAATTTGAATTCAGGTTCTCCTGACTCCAGGGCCAATGCCCTATTCACTGCAACCCTCCCCACACACACACATCTTAGTTGCTCAAGGGCACTGTCAGAGCTTGGACTCAAATTCAGGTCTTCCCAATTCCAATTCACATGATCCCCTATTTGGAGATTCAATGATTTTTAATATCCATTGAATCCAAACCTTTCTTTACACAGAGCCCATTGAGTCCTCTCATTAAAGTGACTCATCTATTAAATAAGAGAATTGAAGTTCATGAATTTTAAAGTGATTAGCAGCTCTGACATCTTTTAACTATTCCTAATGCTACCTAAAGCCCTTGATCTGAAGCCATGAAGATCTCAGCTCAACTTCAGATTCAGATATTCTTATACGTATGACCCTGGGAAAGTCATTTAACTTCTGATTTCCTGGCTTTTCTCAACTGTTCAATAGAGGAACTAACATCATCCTCTCCACTGGCTTGTTGTGAGGATCAAATAAGATAACAATTTTAAAGTGCTTAGCACAGTGCATAGAATATAGCAAGTGCTACATAGATATTTCTCTTCTTTTCTCCCCTTCACTCCCAATATGAACTCTATACATCTTAGGGAACTCTTTTCATGGCATAACCATTGTATCTGGCTTCCTTTATACACACCCCCACTAAACAAGTTAATATATATTAAATGCCAGTATGTGTCATGTGCTAAGTACTAGAGATGTAATGAAAGACAAAAAACAGCTTTACTGTCTAATAGGGGAAAAACACGCAAAGAACTATGGACATTAGAGAATAAATTAGAGATAATTAAAGGAGCAAAAGCACTAGAAATAAAGTCAATAAGAAAGGGCTTCAGTAGAAGATAAAATTTTAATCTGGACTTGAAAGAAGTCAATAGGCAGAGATAAAAAGGGAGTAAATGGGGGATAGCTAGAGAAAATGCCTAGAGTCTTGGGATAAAATTTCCTATGAAAGAAATGACATAGAAGCCAGTGTCTCTGCTCAGCAGAGTACATGGAGAAAGAAGGACAGAAGGTGTAAAAAGACTGGAAAGGCATAGAAAGAGAGGAGGTAGAATATGAAGGGCTTTTATATATAATCTTGGGAGTGACAGGAAGTTGCTGGAGTTTATTGAGTAGAGAGACAATATGTTCAGATCTATATTTTAAGAACATAAGTTTGGTAGCTGAGTGGAGAATAGACTAGAGTAGGGAGAGATATGAGGTAAAAAGACCCACCAGCAGGCTATTGCAATGATATAAGAATAATGTGATTAAGACATCTATCAGGTGATAGTAAAGTCAGATGATAGAAAAAGGCAATGAAGAAGATGTTTGGAAGGTCACAAGCCTTAGCAACAAGTTGGATATAGAGATTGGGAGAGTTGAAACATAGTAAAGGGTCAAGAAATAAAATCTAGATTGCAAATCTGGATGGTTAGGAGGATGGCAGTATGCTCAGAGTACCATGGAAGTTTGGAAGAGGAGAGAATATGGAGAAAAAAAGTAAGTTAGGAAAGTTGGGACATGTTGAGTTTAAGATATCTATAAAATATCCAGTTCAAAATGTTTAATAGACAAGTGAGCAGCAAAGCAGTTAGGGCTGGATTAGTAGATCTGAGAATCATTAAACATAGAGAAGATAACTTATTATAGACCAGAACTCCAAACTTGAAACAAAGGATACTAAGTCAGTGGAATTGGTAGAGACAATAGTTATCTAATTTAGCATGGTTCAGTATGATTGATCTGCTCCTACAAGAAGATGTTATGGGCCAGAACTTGAAACTCAGTACTAAGTGGAATAGAGGACACAGTGGTTAAATCTAGTTTAGCATTGATTTAATCCTACAACAAATAATGGTTTCCTAGTGATATAATGATTGGTATATACTCAGTGTGGGGAATATAAACTAGAAGCTCTCAGGGCCAGAAGGGACAAGAGCACCAGAAGCTCTTGGAGGCTGAGACAGATTCATCCTATCTCACACCACCCTGGTGGCAGGCTCTCCTCCTTCGCTTTGCCATTGAAACCAAGACTCCGGAAGGCCCTCAGAAAACTAGCCAAGCCCCAAGTGAAGGAGATAAGACTTTGAAGGAGACAATAAAGGATTTGGGCTTTAACACCTGGCTGTACTTGTGGAGATTATTGAACTGAAATGAAGGCTGCTTCCAGAGACCCCAAGAAAACCTCAACAAAGAACATTACATTTTAGAGAGAACATTACAATAACTGAATCCTTAAAAAGTGATGAGAATACTTAAGTGAAACAGTATAGAAGAGAAGAGGGCAGATTACAGAATGCAATGGGACAGTCAATTAATATATGTGACCTGGATGAATATGTAGCAAAGAAAACTGAGGATCAATCAGATGGATTAAAAGAGAACCAGGAGAAGAGATTATCAATGAGAAGAGCATAAACAACAATGTCAAAAATGGTTGAGAGATAAAGAAGGAAGAGAAGTGATAAAAAATCATTTGATATGTCAAACTTTTCCATTTATTCTAAGGATAACCTACCTCTTTTTGATCACCTTCCCTAGCTTTCCTGGCCAGAAGTACTTCTTATTTCTCTATGACTCCATTCCTCAACTTCTTAAAATATATTATACATTTTACAAATATTTTCTTATTTTATCCTCAAAACAACTCAAAAAAGTAGGCGCTATTATTACCCTAATTTTAACAGATGAGAAAATTGAGACAGACATAGATTAAGAAATTTGCCAATGATTACATAGCTAGTAAGTGTCTCAGATGGGATTTAAACTCAGGTCTTTCTGACTCCTGGAGGTAGAATTGCAAAATCAAAGAAATTGAGGTAGAAATAAAGGAGCATAGACTTTTCATAGAGACAGTGGATAGAATGTCATAAGTGAGGAATATTAAGTAAGACAATGTAACTGAATGCCAGAGTTCGGGGAAGAAGGGAATTAATTATAAGAAGCCTGCAAAAGGTTAAAAGGACCCAAATTTTAAATGTCAATCAGGTGTTATAGTCCGTCCCAGACATAATAGGGAAGCATTCCCTTATTGTATTGGTGAGGGGGCAGAGGTTACATCATCAGAATGATGCATTAGAAAATTCTTCTTGGAAACTGAATGAAGAAGGAGGGAGAGACTTAAGGATGAGAGATCAAAACAAAGGATATTTTCATATGTCCCAGTGATGAGCTGAATCTAGGTAGGAGCTAGGTGAATGGAAAGAAAGTAATATATAAGAAAGATGTCTAGATGCGGCAAAAGACAAGTTTTGGAGACAAGATTTGGATAAATTCATAGGCTTTAGAGTTGCAACTAATCTTAAATGTCACTTAGTGTGATGTCCATATTTTATAGAGGAGAAAACTGAGTTCTAGGAAGAATAAATGGTTCCTTAAAGGTCACCAAGGATGCAAATAAGTGAACTAACACTCAAATCTTAGTACTCTGACTCCAAATCCTCACCCTGCCCCCTCATTTTGTTTATTATTCTTTAGTGAGAGCTCAGAAGAATGTGACAGGACTTGGGGTGGGGGTAGGTGGGGTGGGGCAGAGTCATTTTCCCTGTCATTAATTTATTTATTCAACAAATATTTGTGGAGCTCCTTCAGTCTATTACACTATCCTGGAAAAACAAAAGACTCCAGTCACAACCCAGAATTGTCAGCTTACTGGCTAGGACAAATTTCCTTCCTCATACCACTATCACTGAAATATTGAGGAGCCCCATGGGGGCTTCAGAGAATCTATATAGACTTTCATTCTGTTGGCTACTCATCTAACAGTAAACATCATTAGGTGACAGAATGTGATCATTATCTCTAAAGTAATTCACATTCCTATGGTTCCTTAAAGTTTAAAAATTCTTTTCCTCATAACAAATTGGTGAATCAAATGCAGTAAATACAATCCTAGTTTTATAGAAGGCAAAACTGTGTCTCAGAAAGATTGAGATTTGTTAGTGTTCAAATAACTAGTCAGTGTCTAAGGCAGTATTCAAATCCAAGTCTTCTCTTTCTGTGTGCTATGCTCTACTCTATCCATTACATTGCTCCATGTTTTAGTTCTTCTATTGGTGTTGTTGAGTCATTTTAATTCTTGTTTGACTCTTCATGACCCTATTTGGGATTTTCTTGGTGAAGATACTGGAGTGGTTTGCCATTTCCTTCTCTATCTCATTTTACAGATGTTTACCTCAGTGTCTTCAGTAAAACGAGCTGGAGAAGTGCATAGCAAACTACTCCAGTATCTTTGCCAAGAAAACCCCAAAGGGGGTTATGAAAACTCAGATATGAATATAAATGACTGGATGACATCAGAGAATTATGTATGATATATGACAAGAGTATCAGAGAGCATATCATGAGATTCTAGTGATTAATTCATATGGTTCATAAGGACAAGTGATGATAGACTAGTTACTTAACTGCTCAGTGCTCTCAGATAACTTCTTAAGGTGATAAGCTATAGATAAATCACAGGTACCAGAAGACAACCAGATAGCCTGGTGGATAGAATCCAGGATTTGGAGTTAAGAAGAACAAAGTTTGAATCCTGCTTTATACACTTACTGAGTGGTTAGGCATTTTTCAGTTGCATCCAAGGTTTTGTGACCTCATCTAGGCTTTTGTTGGCAGAGACCTTCAAGTGGTTTGCCATTTCCCTCTTCAGCAACTGAGTAAACCATAGGCAAATCATTATTTGCTTTTTGCCTCAGTTTTCCATCTATAAAATAGGTAATAATGGTGCCTATCTCACAAGATTTGCTGTGAGGATCAGAAATTACAAATATAAAACACTTTGTGAACCTTAATAGTTATCATCATCCTCATTGTTCTTATCATTCATTTCAAAGGAATCTTTTGGAATTCTGGAAAATGAATTTGGAAAATGTTTTTTTTAAATAATGAAGTAAAATATTATAAAAACAAAATAGTAAAAATATAAAGTAAAATAAAATAATAAAATAAAAAGGTTGCTAAGTAAATTGATTACATTGAAATGCAGGAATCACAATGGTAAAAAGATAAAAAACAAATTCATGCACCAAAGTTAAGAACTCCTAGTCTAGACCAAAAAGAAAAAAGTATAAGTGTGAGAAATAATTGAAAAACAACAGCCCTTTTCTCAAGTAGCTTATGTTCTCCAGGGGTAGAGAGTAGTAAAAACAAGATCAGTTAAGGAGGGAAAAACCTCAAAAATGAGATCAGAAATGCCTTTTGAGGTACAAAACTCTTCCCGGAAGGAAAATGAGGTTGTAGAGGAGCAGAAGAGGGAACATATGAGTAGGTATAACAGACAACCTTGGCAGAGGTGGAGACAAAAGATGAAATGGAGAACAGCAATTAGGCCATTTTGACAAAAAAAAAAAAAAAAAAGTATGTAAAGTAGACTATAATTCCAGAAATTTAGGCTAGATGTTGAAGGACATTACTTAGAACATTGAGGAATTAATATTTTATTCTCAAGGTAATAAATGGGGACCCTGAAGATTCTTGGACAGGGAGTAATATGGTCAAATTTGATTATTGAATGACTGATAAATATATGCATCTTGACAGACTGACAGTTGAATTGTGACTCATTAATGGAGGCATGCCCCAATGAACAGCTCCATCTCATCATTGTGTGATCCTTATCTTTGTCCTCTGAAAAATCTTCCACTCTATGTACCAGGGACTTTCTTCTACTCTTGACACTATAGTTTCCATAGTGATGAGATTTAGGGGCCAGCCCCAAATAATGAGATTGAGAAGAGCAATTGGCACCAAATGTTGAGATTAGTGTAACCCAAATGATGGGGTGTGGTAATAATTCACATGTGAAGAATTTATAAAGGCCTTCTCCTTGCCAAAAAGTATATTTATTTATGAAAAGAAGTTACAGACAAAATAAAAAGGTAAAATAGATACCAGGAATAATAAATATGACAGATTTAGGAGAGCATATCATCAAGAAAGATATTTTTAACAATTTTTAGCAATATTTAACAATAACAAAAACAAATGAACAAGGAACAAGTTCCCCAAGGGAACTCACAATTAACCAGGAGAAAGGGAATATACTATAAGGGAGGAGCATGCCATTGACTGGCAGGCTAAAATCCTAAAAGAGATTTAGCATCCTAAAAGAGTTGGTTAGCTTTAACAAGGAAAAAGACACTATGAGGCATAGGAGAAGGGGTGAGAGGAAAAATATCATGAGACATGGGGGAGAAGTGAGGAGAAACACACCATGAGGCAGAATGCCATGTTGGGCTAATCCTAAAAGAGATTTAACAAAGATGATATAGGCCATGGATGGATTTATAAAGAAAATTTAACAACAGGGATTTTCTAGCAAGAAAAACAAAACTCCTGTTACAAATATTTATATATAGTCAAGCAAAACAAAATCTCACATTGGAAATACCCCTTCATACCTCCAAAAAGTCTAGATCTATACTCTGATTCCATCATCCTCCCCTCTATCAGGAAATGGGTAATATATTAAATTGTTGTCTGGAAGTCTGATTAGTTAGAGTCTTAAGTTTTTCAGAGCTATTTATTTTCACAACACAGTTGTAATATTTGTAAAGTACTTTAACATAGTACTGGGCACCAAATAGGTGCTTAATATTAGTGCCTTTCCCTTCCTCTATTTTATAAACTCCTCTACTCACTTCACTCTGCATCAGTTCCTATAAATCTTCCCATATTTTCTCTCTTCATTTATTAAAGCAGAATACATTTAAACCTTTTAAATCAAGGGAATTGGGGGCAGGGCGGGGGGGAGGGGAGAGGGTAGTATTCTCCTATCTCTATCCCAAGGCAATCTGAAAAATCCAGGTACAGTTTTTGACTTTCCCCTCATATTGAAGAAGTCTAAAATGGTTTTAAAAGATAAACTATGTTGACATTATATAATACTGTACATATATTTGATTCATTTCTGAGTTTCTAATTTTTTTCTCTGTTATCTACTGGCTTTCATATTTTGTCTATGTCTTTTGTAAAATTCCCCCAAAATTTCTATTTAATTTTTTATGGCAATCCACAACATAAAGAATCAAGAAGGGGAAAGTTGTGATATGAAAGACATAATGTAATATTCCATCATATTTACATACTATAAATGATTCAGCTAGTAATCAGTTGATGGGCATCCCCTCAGTTACCATTTCTTGGCTTCCACACAAAAAAAGAAGTGCTACAAATATTTCTTCTCTTTTGGGTCCTTTTCCTCTTTTTTTGACCTCCTTAAGTTATAGATCAAATAGTGGTGTTGCCAGGTCAGAAGGTATACCATAGTTCCCTATATCTTTCCAGATTAGCTAGATCAGTTTAAGGCTCCACTAATAGCATTATGCCTGGTTTTTTCCCTTCACATTTTCCCCTGTCCTTTCCACTTTAGGTTACAAGACTAAATGTCCAGAAGGTTTTAAATAAAATGGACTAAAAGATTCATAGGTGACAAGGTGTCTGACTCCCTTTAATACCCATCTTTTTGTACTTAGAGGATAGTTTTGGTGACTTCATTACTAGAGAGAAATTGCTTCAATTCTCACTAATAATTATGAGACGGGGATTTTGCCCAACTTTTGAAACAAGGAATAAGCCTTAGACTGAACTATGAAAGATTATACACCCTCAAAAAGCTTAAACCAGAAGAGTAGAGGTGGTATGGAATGCATCCACCAGAGAAGGGTAGGGGTTGGGACAGGGGATGGGACAGAACACTCACATCTGGGAACAGAACCACAATGTTGAATTCTATACTTAGGGGAAAGGGGAAAGATAGGTAATCAGGCAGGCACAGAGATACAGAAGTAGAGAAAAACATAAAAGAAGAAAGATACTACAAGAACTGAAGAAAATAGGGAAGTGGCTGGGAGAGCCAGGAGACTGCACCAGTCTTTAAGACAATATTATTATTAGACCTAAGAGAGATTCAGCCTACCACCTTAATCCAAAGGAACCAATGGTGTTTCCTAATGCTCCCAACCTAAATGAGAATTCTGTGGACACTCTATAAAGCTTAATTTCTTAAAGCCATTTTATTTATTCACTTCTTGTCAACCAGCATCCATTACAATTTGTTCTTTTGTTATTCCCTAATTGTTTTTATTATTTGGATCATAGTTTTTTCTACACATCAAATCTTATTTTATTACGGCTATTTGATCTTTATTGGAGGGAGCTAGCAGAGGTATAGTTCAGCTTTTTGTAACTACCCAGAAAGAATCTTGACTATGAAGTTCTTTTATAATTTAGGGCAGAGATACCAGACTATGACTGATGCTTAACAGAAAGAAATCTTTTTCTTTTTCTCAGGGAATATGAACAATGTTAGTTTATTTTGCATAATTTATATAATATATTATTTTGTGTGGATCTTCCCCAGGCTTCCCTGCTGACTTGCCTCCACAGGACTTTGCCTACCATGCCATTAAAAACCCCTAGACCTTGGAAATGCATTTCAATCTTGGACTATTTCTCACTTTGGAAGCACCTTCCATCCCTGCTGTTTCTCCTTCTATTTCACTGTTTCCATCTAGCACCCCCAAAGAAGGTCTGTCAACCATGTCCTCATTTTTTCCAGGATTCGGTACTTGCTCATTTCAACCTCTTTCTAGGTACCTTAATCTCTCCCCAACTCTCTCCCCCACACACTCTTCTTTTATCTTTTATGAAGTTAAGAACCACATTATCTATCTTCCTCAATTAAAATATAAATTTCTTGAGGGCAGGGACTCTTTAGTATTTGTATTTCCAGCACTTTGCAATGTCTGATATATAATAAGGGCTTAATAAAGGGTTTTTTGACTTGTCTAGACTGTTTTTTTCTTATCCTTTAGACTACTCAAAAAGCAAAGAAAGCATTCCTCTGTCACCTCTTTATATAAATAAGACTATTGGGTACAGCAGATAAAATCTTCAACCTCAACTCCATTGAAAGATGAAGACTCAGAAAACTAGATAGACTGTATATAGGACAGTATTAACCACAAAACAGAGACTCTTAGAGTAAGAAAAAGGCAAAAAAGGATTTATTATGATCGCATGAGAAAGGGCATTTCCCATCTGACAGGATGTTTGTCAGTAAAAAGAGTGCAAAGAAAAACTGTAAAGCACAAAATTTAAATAGCCTTTACACAGAAGCCCCCAGTCCCTGCCTGACCTTTTCTCCCATTGTTTGGGAGAGTCTGGGCTTACATTCTAATGGAGGAAATCTATTCCAGAAATAAAAGAATAAATTGCCTTTAAAAAAGGTACTTAAATGCTAATTAAGAGGTGGTGGGAAGCAAGAGATACAAAGAGAAATTCCATTTAAAATTGTCTATAGTATAAAATATTTGGGAATCTATCTGCCAAGGGAAAATCAGGAACTATATGAAAACAACTACAAAACACTTTCCACACAAATAAAGTCAGGCTTAATCAGGAAAAATATTAAGTGCTCATGGGTAGGCTGAGCGAATATAATAAAAGTGACAATACTATCTAAATTAAATTAATCTACATATTTAGTGCCATAGCAATCAAACTCCCAAGAAATTATTTTACAGATCTAAAAAAAAGTTTATCTGGAAGAACAAAAGGTCAAGAATTTCAAGGGAATTAATGAAAAAATGCTAATGAAGGTGGCCTAGCTATGCCAGACCTAAAACTATATTATAAAGCAGAATTCATCAAAACCATTTGGTACTGTAAGAAATAGAGTAGTCGATCAGTGGAATTTGTTAGGATCACAGAACAAAATAGCAATAACTGTAGCAATCTAGTGTTTGACAAATCCAAAGACCCCAACTTTTGGGATAAGAATTCATTATTTGACAAAAACTGCTTGGAAAATTGGAAACTAATATGGAAGAAATTAGGGTTTGGCCCACACCTAATACCACAGACCAAGGTAAAATCTAAATGGGTTTATGATTTAGACATAAAGAGTGATGTTATAAGCAAATTAGAAGAACATAGGATAGTTTATCTCTCAGCTCAGTGGAGAAGAAAGAAATTTGTGTCCAAAGAAGAACTAGAACTCATAATTGAATACCAGCTAGATAATTTTTATTATATTAAGTTAAAAAAGTTTTTGTACAAACAAAACTAATGCAGACAAGATCAGAAGGGAAGCAATAAACTGGGAAATCATTTTTACATTTAAGGGTTCTGATAAAGGCATTTATAAAATATATAAAAAATTAGCTTAGATTTTTACTGTGCATACTCTTTGACCCAGCAGTATTTCTATTGAGCCTATATCCCAGAGAGATCTTAAAGGAAGGAAATAGACCAACATGTGCAAAAATGTTTGTAGCAGCCCTTTTTGTAATGGCAAGAAACTGGCTGAGTAGATGCCCATCAGTTGGAGAACAGCTGAATAAGTTATGGTATATGAGTGTTATGGAATATTATTGTTCTATAAGAAATGATCAGGAAGATAATTTTAGAGAGACCTGGAGAGACTTACATGAACTGATGCTAAGTGAAATGAGCAGAACCAAGAGATCATTATACAGACAACATCAATATTATATGATGATCAATTTTGATGAATATGATTCTTTCCAACAATGAGATGATTGATGCCAGTTCCAATAATCTTGTGATCTTGTGAGAGCCGTCATCACCCACAGAGAGGACTATGGGAACTGAATATGGATCACAACATAACATTCCCACTCTTTTTGTTGGTGTTCACTTGAACTTTGTTTTCTTACTTTTTTTTTTTTTTTGATCTGATTTCTCTTGTGCAACAAGAGAATTGTATAAATATGTTTATATATATTGGATTTGACATATATGCTTGCCATCTAGGGGAGGGGGTGAGGAGAAGGAGGAGAAAATCTGAAACACAAGGTTATGCAAGCATCAGTGTTGTTAAATTATCCATGCATATGTTTTGAAAATAAAAAGCTTTATTGCTGTGTCCTGTTTCTAGAGCCCCCACGCAGCGGTGATTAAAATATGCCTTCCTAATGGAGAAGTGATGAGGTGGGACACCTGAGGATGGTGGGAAAATGGAATCCTTTTATTACAAGGTCTTTTCCCCTTTTATACCATCATACCCTTAAGTAACAAAAACACCGGGCATGCACCCAGTATATACTGCACATGTGGAACCACATAAACTGTAATGCTGGAGAAACTTCCAAGATAGAGATTAGAGAGTATTTAATATTTTATTTGAAAGAGAGAGATTTACTGGGACCAAATGGATCCATGGTTTGGTCCCAGGGCTGAATGAGACTATTGTCTTCAAGAATCCAGTAAACAATCTGAGTTCTCAATGATATATATATATATATATATATATATATATATATGCACATACATACACAGGGGCTAGACTGAGGCAGGGGCGGAGTCAGGGTGCTGAAAAGGGAGTAGGACTCTGACAGGGCAGGATGAGCCACCAGAGATGGGATGACATAATAAGGGGAGGCACCCTTGAGATGGGGAGAGGCATCTTGAGTAAGACAGTATCTGACATTCCGATAGCTTGGGATAGGGAGAGGCATTCTGATATTCTAAAACATAAGATCTTTTATCATTATCAAATATTCTGATGATTAAGAGGGAGGGATGGTTTTGCAGGATTGAGTAGAAAAATTAGGACAATTTAGGGAGGCTGTCAAGATAATTAGGGAAACTGAGTCAGGACAATAAAAGAGAACTGTGGCATAACAAAACTTGCTATTGTACATAGTTTGCACCTGGTATCACTCTGCTTCAATCACAATACATATTGTCATGGTCCCCTGACTTCTCAGAGCCCTTAGGGGAGAGGGGGAACCAAATCAGACATTGTTAGCAGGCTCCCTCTGGGCTGAAGGGTCTTATACTTCACCCAGAGTTTTCCCACTGACTATGACCCTCTACACCTTATTTAAAAAGAAAGAAAGAAAGAAACATCTGGATTTTTAAATTTAAAATTATACATTTCAGCATCTCAATAGGTAGAAATATATAAATAAAATATGTCAGACATATCTAAAAAAAAAAATTTTAAGGTAGCAGAAAATTGACCTTTTGAGTCCATCCACAGGGCTTTAAGAAATTAACAGACTTTAGGACCCTGGCTTGCCACCCTCCATGCCAGAAATGGGGGGAGAGACAGGGGAAGCATGTCAAAGATTTTGGGTCACCAGCACAAACCCCAGAAAAATTCAACCCAATCAAGGACACCACCCTAGCCAGAATAGATTCCACAAACCTGACAAGCATGGAAAATCCCAGAGTGCATTTTTTCCATCAGCAGGTTTTTTTTTCCCTATAAACTTCAAATTCTGGCCCTCAGAAGGCTTTAAATCTTGTAAATTAGCTTACTTAGAAATGCAATAGAACAATTAAATTTAGCTGATAGTGCCAAGGAACTTAAAACTTAGTCTTAAAAACCCGAGAATCTGCTAAAATGTTTTAACAGTTCATAATTTTATTTCGGCAGACTCAAATTAACCAGTTCTAGATCCACAGAAATGTCACTTTTGTTTTTTTTCTTTTTGGTGTGGCAGTTAAAAGCTTTTCCTATTTCAGAACTAATCCTTCCTCTCTCTAGCTAAAAGCTACTTGCATAAGTACAGTAACATACAAAATAAGTACTTTTTAAATTCCAAATAGCCAGATCCTTTTCTTTCTAATTGGACTAACTGAGAGAAATACAGAAAACAAACAGCTCCCCCACACACTGCTTTTCTAAATCAATCAAGCTCCTGTTCTTTGGCCCACCTTGAAGTGGAAGCCAGGAGGTAAGTTCTGAAACCAAAGCCTTAGGAACGTGTGGGTCAGGTATTAAAAACTCCTTTGAATTTATACTCAACCCTTAGATGGACAGTTTCTCCTAATGAGTGGGACATCTGCCCAAACAAAACAAGAGTATTTTCCTATACATTGTGATTCTTCATCCCAATTCTTCCTAAAGAGCTATCCTCCCAAGACACTAAATAGGTTCAGAGCCAGCTACCTTTTTTTTCCCAAGGGTCACAGTGTTTTATCCTCTTTTAATAGAGTTCTCACCTGATCTTACCAAAGAAAAATGGGAGAATCCTTACAAACTCAAACCAACAAGGATTTCCCAATCAAAGAGAAATGCTTATAGAGTCTAACTGCCTAAATTCTCATAATCCAAATCCCAATCACTCTGGCAGAGGAAAGTTCTCTTATGAATAGGGATAAAGTCTCTTCCCCTCTGACCAGTTCTTACTCATCTGGGCTGTGTATAATTTGTCTGACTATTCACAAGTTGCCTCATCTCCGGGCAATTAATCCTCTATCTTTGCTAACCTACTTCCTTTTTGCTTTCTCCAAGTGTCTCTCTTCAGGATTTTACTTGATCAGGTGGGAGTTCCTGAGTCGAGTCCAAGGACCACCAGAGAACTCTCTGAAAAGTGCCTACCCAAGTATTCAGTATAGGAGAGACACCTCAGTAACAGGAAACATCTCAGATGAACCCCCAAACTGTATGGGACAGTATAGACCACACACACACATACACACACACACACACACACACACAAAAAAAAAAAACCCAGAGACTCTTAGAGTAAGAAAAAAGTAAAAAGAAATTTATTATGATCTTGTGAGAAAGTGCATCTCCCATCTGTCAAAATGTTTGTGCAAAGAAGTGCAAAGTTAAAAACTGAAAAACACAAGATTAAATAGCTTGAATGCAGAAGCCCCCAACCCCCTGCCTGGCCTTTTCTCCCATTATTTGAGGGAGTCTGGGATTATATACTTTTTTTTTAATAGCTTTTTATTTACAAGGTATATGCATGGATAATTTTTCAGCATTGCCCCTTGCAAAACTTTCTGTTCCAGCTTTTCCCCTCCTTTCCCCCCTCCTCCTCCCCCAGATGGCAGGTAGACCAATACATGTTAAATATGTTAAAGTATATGTTAAATATAATATATGTATACATATCCATACAGTTATTTTGCTGCACAAGAAAAATTGGACTTAGAAATAAGGTAAAATTAACCTAAGAAGGAAATCAAAGATGCAAGCCGACAAAAACAGAGGGATTGAAAATGCTATGTTGTGGTTCATACTCATTTAGGATTATATTCTAATGGACGAAATATATTCCAGAAATAAAAGAATAAATTACTTTTAAAGGGGTACTTAAATGCTAATTAAGAGGTCCTGAGAAACAGGAGGGGATGAACACCTGCAACTTTTTTAGCTATAGCTTTATGTGCTATTATAAAGGCTCAAATCACAATTAAGTGTAGTTTAAGACTATATTCCCATGACAGATCTTCACTCAATTTATCCTATATAAATTAGATAGAAACAGAGACAAAAACAGGTAGATAGAAATAAAGAGATCAAAAGAAAGACCAAGAGAGAGAAGAGATGAGAGAAAAAGAGAGGAGGGCGGGAAGGAAGATGATAGAGACAGAGAGAAAGACAGTGAGAGACAGATATGGAGAGATGGAAACAGAGATGGAGAGAGACAGAGAAACAGGGAGAGACAAAGAGACAGAATCAGAAAGATAGAGACAAAGACAAAGACAGAGAAAGACATAAACAGAAAGACAGACAGACAGAGAGAGTGTCTAGGAGAGCCTCTGAACAAACAAGTTTTGAACACCTGAAGGCAAATGAGGAGGGGACCTAAAAAGAGTGGGTAAGAGATAAAAGGGAAAGCCTTGTCCTTAGCAGAATGCCACAATGATAGAGATAGGGAAAGAATAGAAACCATTCAATGTATTAGAAACCAAAACATTGTAAGATCCTCATTTTCATTTTTCTTCCTATTCCTAGTACTTAGCTCAATGCCTTGTTAATGTTTGGCTTCAGTGTTCAATGCATTGAAGAAAATAATGTGAAATAGGAATGAAATATAAACTGCATGTTTAAATATCAAAGAGGAATGAAATAACTCAGAAACATGCTACAAATATTGCAAAATAACCCGACACTAAACCTCTACTGCATTTTAGTGCCTTCAAGTAAACATTGTATTCATCCATCAGACTGACACTCCATGAGAATCCCAATAAAAAGCAATGAGGGCCAGCTTGTTCAGTGAAGGTGGATCAAGAGGAACTACCACTCAAACATTAAAACACCAATTTTATATTTGGCTTCAATTCAATTGCCTGGGTGTGAACATTAGAACATTCTCTTTATTCTTCATTAGACCCCAAATGACTACATTAATTAGCCTCGGACTTCTCAGGCTTTGGAAAAAAATCCACGGCCCTATTTCCCACAAAATATTTTTACCAATCACTAAAGTTCTCTGACTAAAGATTAAAAACATAACAGAGAACGTAACAGGAACAGAGCACATTTCTAACGGAACTATCATAGAGAGGATATGTTCTGGCTCGTAGGCATTAATTAGAAAGGGCCTACCTCTTAAAATCTAAATCATTTCCTTCATCTATATGGGTCAGAATATAGAACAAATACAAGGAGTAAAGAAGTAAGTTAGTTTTTTACCATTATTATGCCCTAGAATAGGCATATAAACAACTTGTCTGTAGGTAGCTAGGAGGTAAATGAATAAAGTACTAGACCCTGAGTAAAGAAAACCTGAGTTTGAATCCCATCTCAGACACTTACTAGCTGTGCAAATTTGGGCAAGTCACTTATCTTCAATCTAGATTGGTCTTTTTGTCTATAATACATTGATAATAATAATAGTACCTACTTCCCACAATTGTTGCAAGCATAAAATGAGATAACATTTGTATAAAGTGGTATATAAGTATTAGCTTTTTTCCCAAGTCCTTGGTCTCCCCACACACACTTTTTAGGATAATATAAAAAAGAAGTAAAGACTTTCATACCTATCCATATTCATGCAAACCTCTATATCCTATATAAACATATGAATACTTAGCTTAGTTGACAAAATGGGAAGAAGGATCTGAGATGCTGAGAAGCATTTTTCTCTTTAATGTGATACCAGATTCTTTTTCCCCCCAATTTCTTTCATCTTTGCAGAAATGAAAGATAGACTTGATCTTATTATGATTATAATATTAATGAGTATGACATAATAATATATTAATTAGTCAAATAACACAGTATAACTGGTCCTCAGAATGAGAAAAAAATCAAGTTCCAATTTTGATTTGGCACAAATTATCTGGGTAAGTCACAACGTCTGAGTACTTCAAACAACCATATAAGATTATAAATTGAAGGATAGATTCTAATCTGGATTTACAGAGGAAATTTCCTGCAGTAAGTTCCCTGTATTGATGAAATCACAGCTCTAGGGCAAATACAATTAATTAGTTATAATAAATAATAACACTAACAACTTTCAATTGTGAAATATTAATTCCACCTAACAGATGAAACATATATATATATATATATATATAAAATCTCCTCCTATTAGAATGTGAACTTCTTGAGAGCAGAAACTATCTTGCTTTTATCTATTGTTTTATCTCCTGGCACTTAGCACAGTGATGAGCTGTCGGCCAATATACCCAGCATTGTATCCAGTACAGCACCCTGCACTGCATCCAGCATTTTAAAGATATGAAGAAAGACAAAAGTCACAGAGAGAGAGAGAGAGAGAGAGAGAGCGCAACCCTGATCTGAACTCAAAAAACTTGTAATCTCATTAATGGGAGAGACAATATGTAAATATTGTTCATCCTTTCTTTTGGAAGGGGAATGATGACATTATTTATGTTTTAGGGGTTCTCAGTATGGGAACCAAAAATATGATGAGGTTTAGGTTTTGAGGTTCCCTTTCATAGGGAACCAAATGATAAGGCCTAGATTTAGGGAACCAAAATGAGATTAGGGTTTCTGGTGGTCAGGGAGTTAAATGATAAGGTCTAGTGGCAGGTTTAGGGTTCAATGGAGAGGTTTGGTGCCCCTGAACCCCTTTGGGATTTGGCACAAGGATAGGGAGTTTTGGGGAACCCCCTTCTGGCAGCACAGATTCTCTGTAAAGGAATTTACAAACCCCAAAAGCTAGATTGATGAAAGAGGTTTATTATAGGGATTGGGAAGTAAGGTTAGAAATCCTGTCAGAAAGGCATAAAGTCTCATTAGGGAAATAGGTGAGAATAAAGATAGCATAGCACTAGAAAAGAATATTATTCCCATGGGCAGAGGCTTCCTTGGCATAGAATGGCATAGCCTAGCATGGCATGTTTAGAACCTCTGCCAAGAGAGGATTTTAGATTGGCTCTTTTATAATAGGAGCTTTGGCTACAAGCTGAAGGGAACTTGTGGATGGAGTCCCAAGTTGGCTCATCTACTTGTTGGGTTTTAGCTTGAGCTAGAATTTGAATTGAATGAGTTTCTTTAATTGAATAGAGTTGGAATTCTTTTCCTAAGGACTAGAACCAATCCCACCTAGATAACAGAATGAAACTGTCTTATTTCCCTCAGGTGGGGTCCCTCACTGAGGCAGAGTTGAAGGAGATTTTCTCCTTCAAGGATTTTTAGAGTTTTGGGGTCCTTTCTTCATTATGATTTGGGGGTCAGGGTACAGTGTGTTGGCTGTGGCTCATTAGTCCAATAAGAGTTCAGACATGAGATTAGATATGAGTACCATTAGTACATTTGGGATGGAGATATGTCTGGATTTACACAGCTCACATTTTCTCGGTGCTATTGAAATTCGGCTTTTATAACTTTCTGATTTTTAATAGCTAATGAGGTAGAAAATAGAAAGGTGTATGTTCACCAAAGTAGTTTGCCATTGTGACAGGAGATGACTGATGCAGCATCCAAATAGAATAAGGATCTCAAATATATGATGACGTGCTCCAAAAAATATCATAGTATAAATATACCATGGCTGTTCAAACAGACTCTATCTTTACTTTTAAAATAAGGTTGAAATATATAATCTATAAAATTTCTTCCAGTTCTCAATCTAAGATAGTCTTATAACAAGATGCCCATTTCATGTTTAAAACTTCATTTTTGTGAGCATAATAGAACATTGTACACATTAACAGCAATATTGGGTGATGAGCAGTTGTGATGGACTTGGCTCTTCTCAACTATGTAGTGATTCAAGGCAACTCCAATAGACCTAGAATGGAAAATGCCAATCACATCCAGGGAAAAAACTATGGAGATTGAATGTGGATCAAAGCATAATATTTTTATTTTTTTATTTGTTTGTTTTTCTTGTGTTTTTTTTTCCTTTTTGATCTAATTTTTCTTACATAACATGACAAATATAAAAATATGTTTAAAAGGATTGCACATATTCAACCAATACCAGATTGCTTGCTATCTTGGAGAAGGGGGAAGTAATGGAAGGAGGGGGGCAAATTTAGAACACAAAGTTTTATAAAAATTAATGTTGTAAATTATCTTTACATATATTTGGAAAAACAAAATACTATTGAGAAAATAAAATAAAGGTTCTTTCTTACATTAAGTGAAATTTCCTCCCCTGATATATGAACTCTAGATAGAATCCTGTTTTAAAATGGAACTCTAGCTAAGAGCAATTGTAATATAAACATCAATGACAATGAAATTGCTTTGAACTCTATAGTTTAATAGAAACACTTTCAAATCACATTCTTTCATTCCCCTTCATCATGTTCATGACCTCTCCATTTCCAATAATAAGTGTTGCTTAGAAACTAACACAGGACAAAATTTGCATCCACAGAATATTAAAAACAAAACACTTTCTTGCAATATCTCTGATTCTTTTTACACTAAAGATTTAGAAAAAATTCACACATCATAGATCTATGTCAAGATTTGTTTTCTCATTTATAGATGCAAATAAAAGAAGAAAGGAAGAAATATCACAAATCAATCTCAAAAGATACCACTATATACATATATACATATATATATATATATATATATATATATATATATTCAGCTCTGGATATGGCACGCTGGAAGCACATTCTGCCCCTGTGGCCCCTTCCTCTGATTGGCTCAGGAACTCCATTTTAAGGAAAACTCCCCATGCCTTTAAACCTGCTCAGCCTCTACTCTGAACTTTCTACCTTCCCCCTCCCTTTTTTTCAGTTTCCTTTCATGTATTGTCTTCCCCTGTTAGAATATAAGCTCCTTGAGAGTAAAGGCTATCCTTCTTTTCTGCCATCTGTATCCCTACCCCCCCATACCCATTTTATCCCCACTTCTCACTTCAAGCTCATGCTTGATATATAATAAGTACTTAATAAATATTGACTTGAGAAAGAGGATAGGTACTGGTACAGTAGATAGAGAACTTGACCCAGAATTAGGAACATTTGACTTCGTCATAAATCTGTCTTCATATTAGTTATGTGACCGGATAAATCACTTAACCTCTCAATTATCTAGGTAACCAGATTTCCAAGATTCACTAAGTTTCAGGAAAGGGCCATCCAGGATTGATAGAGTTCCTGGAATTCCCAGAATATGGAAATATTAATGGATTTTTTCTCAAAGAATCAATTATTAAGCATTTACCAGCATTTTATTTTGATTAAAAAGGGAAACAATATTCTCCTGCAATAGTTTCTTATGTGGAACACTCTGAAGTTTATTCTAAAAGTATAATGAAATCACAGTCTCCTCCTTATAACTAAGAGAAATAAAATACAAGAATTTCTTTATGTAGTCAGCATTTACAATAATTCAGTTATATCTCCCCACCGATCCCAAAGTTTATCTTCGCATATTCAAACATGACTATGTTGCTTTGTACCTAGGCAAAGCAGCTTTAATGAATACAAGACAAAGTAAGTCCAATTAAAGCTAGATCCTGCTTTCCACCTAAAAATTTGTAATTTATACAAATTATACTACCATCAAATACATTATACTGTTATCTAGGGCAATATACTGCTTCTCCAATGCATGTATATGTATGTGTGTATATATACATGCATATATACACATATACTTTTCCATTTTTTAAAATTTAATACATGTATTAATCATGACGTTAATCACCAATTAATATCTATTTCTATTCACAGCTGTCTTGAATAGTTTGAAAGATGAATCCCACAAAGTAGTCACATGCAATATAATTGGCACTATTCAAAGCTCTAATTGTATAAAACATGGTAATTGGTTCCAGTCCAGTGCAAATATCCTATGAAAATTTGAATAATAGCACCACTTCAGGGGATTTACTATTTATACTAATCAGGTTGCTGTCACTACTCAGTTGTTTCCAACACTTTGTGACTTCATTTGGGATTTTTTTGGCGAGGATACTGGAAAGATTTGCCATTTTGTCCTCCAGCTCATTTTACAGTGGAGGAAACTGAAGCAAGCAGGGTCAAGTGACTTACCCAGGATTATATAGATAGTAAATATCTGAGGCTGAATTTTAACTCAATTCTTCTTGATTCTAGGCCTGGTACTCTATCCACTACATCACCAGCTATTTCCTATTGTATTTCTTGTCCATTATATTCCATTTTCATTGTGATAGGATGCTAATTCTATTAATGCTGTTCTTGTTTATTACTAAGTTGCTGGGTACTTTATGTTATAGTCAATCAATAAACATGTATTGCTCAGACACTATGTTAAGCGCCAAAACTACAAAGAAAGGTAGTCTCACAATTTATTGAAAGAGAAAACAGGCAGAGAACTGTATACAAACTGAATATACTATGAATTAGAAAATTATTTCAACAGAGGAAAGCACTAGTATGAAGAACGGCTTTCTGTAGATGGTGGAATTTCATGAGATTTGATAAAAGCCAGGGAAAGGTAGAGATAAGAATGAACATTCTTGGATTTAAAGGCAGAAGACATGACTGATCTAACTTCACTTATATGATAAATGACAGCATGAGAATTAAATCTTGGTCCATTTACTTGAGATTTAGCAAAATGTCTGCCATATCACCTGAGCACAGATCATAACAATTGTTTTGACATATTTTTAAGTTTAATTAACATTATCAGCATTTCTTCCATCACTTTAAGTCTGTACAATCAATAAAACAATAGCTCAAGTCCTGATACATAATCTTTGCCAATTTCCAAAGTATAAATTATCACAGAAAACAGTCAGTTTTCTAGAGGCAGTAGAAGCTGGCCCCATTCCACAACTGAAGCTAATTTAAAATGATAGCCTTTAAGGAAAAAGATAGGCTTGAGGTATAGAACTTAGAACATACAAGTTCCATAGCCTATAAACAAAGCTTTATTGATCTATCACTTCCTCAAATTGCAATTACATTCATTCCCAAAAACTTGATTTTGCATCTTTCACCTGTATGCCTTTGTAAAGGTATTCTACATTCACAAAATCCATTCTTCTTCACCTCCAACCCTTTGAATGTTTAGTTTCTTTCAAGACTTAGCAAAAGCCTACCTCCTGTATTGATGCTCTGAGCTGTAAGCATTCTCTCCTTCTGTGCACTCTCAAGTAAGTACATGAGGGTGAAGGCTCATGGAGATTTTGGTTGATGTCTAAAGACCCTTAGTCAGGAGACAGTTATCAAGTGACTGCCAGCTGATTCTTTGGCTATTAGCAAAGACTAGAAGATAATCTGAGAATGTGCGAAAACAAAACACAAATAAAACCCTTTGCTATAGTTGAGAGCTAACAACAGGCTTCAAACCCATCGAAGCTATAGGGGGATATCTACTGGAACATATGAAAATTTCCCTTGACTGAATGTTCCAGTGTTCCAATGGCATGAAGGTGGTTGTTGAAGGAGATGCTATGGATGACCTAGAACTCAGTATAGCATCAAAGATATCAAGGTCATCTACTGTCATAGCCAATCATCTTGACTTTGATTCCTCTGGAAGAGAGAATGAGGCTAAGAATGTTGGGCAACCTTGCCTCATTTCAATTCCTATGCAAATGAAGATATCACCCAATTTATCAGTAGTCCTCATTGAAAATGAAGAATGAAAACCAATTAAGTTGGAAGCTAGATTGTAAAGGGTTAAGAAAAGACTGAAAAGGAAGAAAGTAGAAGCATCTGTTATATGTGATCTTTTTGAGGAGTTTAGCTACAAAGGGCAGAAGAGATATAGCATTATAGCAAAAAATGGAAGGAAAAAAATGAGTTTTGTTTAGAATGAGAGAAACATGGGCATAGTTGTAGGCAGTAGGGAATGAGCCAATAGATAAGGAAAGATTGAAAATAAGTGAAAAGGCAAAGATGACAGAGGGGGTAATCTGTAAGAGGAGATGGGTTGGAATGGCATTTCTTAAATAAGTAGAAAAGTTAGTTAACTTTGGTAAGGGGTAAGGAAACATAATCATGTGATACAGGATGAAGGAGGAAAAAGGGGCAGAAGCAACTTGAGTTATAGAAAAGAAAGACCCTAGGACCTCTCATCATCCAGGAGGTGAAAGAGGAAGAGGCAAGATGGTCTCTTATTTTCCTAACAGATGGCCTCATTTTTTTTCCTGTAAAATAGGATGCGAGGTTCTGAGCTGAGAGAGTGGGGGGAAAGAAGCAATAAGAGGTCTGAGAAGGAATGAAAAGGGTTAGAAGAGCTGCTGTGGAGAATGGAATAATGAGTTGATAAGGGAAGTATAATAGAATTGATGACCAGCAGTAACACCCTAGTCAAGATTGTAAGTTTCTTATAGATCCAATCATAATTATTACATGATTTTCTCCATATTCATTCAGCAGCATATTGGCAAGAGCAAATACCAAAAATAACCATGGTAAACAAATAGATTTTTAACTCAGATCTCACAGAACTCCTGTTGACAACCTTGACAATAAAAAGAACTTTATGAACAGTAAGGATGTGGAAGATATTTAGAGGAGTAAAGGGATAAATAAAATGTTATAAAATTGGGAGGAAATGAGTGTGATATGAGACAATTATGAAAAAAAATCAAAAGCTTGGAGAAAGAAAAGAACTGCTAAAAAATATAGAATTGGATACATGAAAAAGTAGTTCCAATAATGTACTAAAAAAAAGACTCCTTAAAAAGTACAATTGCTAAATAAAAAAGTACAAAAGATAATTGAGGAATCATTTTGAGATGCATAACAAGCATTTCAAAAGATGCAGGAAAAGTTTTGACAACATACAACACCCTTTCCTATTAAAATATACTAGAGAGCATAGGAATAAATGGGAAATTCCTTAAAATGATAAGCGTTATCTATTTAAAACCATAAGCAAGCATTATCTGTGTTTGAGAATAAGCTAAAAGCCTTCTCAATAAGGGTTGAAGCATTGATGCTTTACCACCATTATAATTTAATATAATACTAGAAATGTTAGCTATAGCAACAAGAGAAGAAAAAGAAATCACAAGCAGTAGAATAGGCAATAAGGAAACATAATTATCACTACTTTAGATGATATGATAGCATACCTAAAATAGAACCCTAAAGAGTCAACTAAATAAAACTACTTGAATTAACAATTTTAGCAACATTGTGGGACATAAGATAAAATCCACATAAATCATCAGTATTTCTTTATATGACCAACAAAGGGTCTTCATCATCCCTCACACTTTTTAAACTTTAATGTACTACATGTTTTTGATGATGGAACTGATTGAGGTTGAACCTGAGAATTAATTGTTATTGGGAACTTCTAATGAGAAAACTGTCTCTGACAGTGAAGATTGGCGCATTTTCTATGACTTATACTCTTAGAGAGTTACCTGGGGCGTGGAGTAGGCTACTGATTTGCCTAGGGTAACACAGCCAGTATGTATCAAAGCTAGCACTTGAACCCATGAATTATCAAAGAATTATAGATTTAAAGTTACAGGCCATTGAGTCCATCTCCCTCATTTTCCAGATGAAAAAAAAAAGTGAATCATTGAGAACTTAAATGAGTTTCCCAAGATCATATATTCAACATATAGTGAGGAGAGACTTTATTGTCTCTCATTGTAATGTTAGTTATTTTACCAATGAATACAATAAAGATCATTCAAATAATGAATTGTGAATAACCACTTCTGTGAATTACCCAAATTACTCATCACAAAAGACATCTTTTAAAATAATGTAAAGAAAGCTGGTTATGATCAAAGAGAATAACATATGGAAAAGCTAACAGATGGTTTATTGTAGTCTTTGGCTCCAAATCACCAAGAGGACACTTGGATTAATTTAAGAGCTTAACTAGTTGATTACCAAAAAGCATGTCTATGTTTATCTTTGGAAAAATTTGGTAATGCATGTTTTTAAATGGTTCAACATGAATAAACAAAATGTTTATGCTTTTTAAAAGTATTTATAAACTTCTTAAAACTAATTAATGTAAAAAAAAAAAAACAGTTGATTCCTTTCAGGATCTTTTTTCCATATGTCTGAATCAAAGTTATATGCAATCATAGAGACTGATGAGAAGTTGAGAGAAGAAAAATGTATTTCAGGAGTTGAATTCAACAGGTAAGATATCTTGAATCAGTTCATTATAGTCAGGTGGCATAGAAAAATTTTAAATCTGCTTAACCTAAGTATTAAAGAGGAAAAAGAAATTTACACTTATTTTAATTCAGATGGGCCAAGTAAGAGTGAATTGAGAACATCCTATTTTTACTATTTATTTATTAAATCCTATTTTTACATTTTACATTTATTTCACATTTCAAAATAATTATCTTGTTGAATATTCTAAAATTAATACTTTCTGGCCTAACTCTCTCAGAATAAAACTGGCTACATAATACCTTCAGGCTTGGTACTACCACTGAAGATTAGAATGTCTTTCTCATTGGCTTAAGTTCCCATCAAGGGTGGTCTCTCCACTGTTAACTACTAGTGGATTAGAATCCCAGTTCTATTTAAACAATATAAATTATATTGTAAAAAAGGATATTTACTTTAAAAAGTGTAACAAAGGAAGAAGAAGTGAAAACATATTCACACACTTTGGGATTAAATACTCTCACATATACCTCTAGGTCTTTGACAGAAATGGCTCAAACTGAACAGTTTCTATGTAACATTGGCTTACCAAGTTCATATCCAAAGGCACCATTACTTCTGAATGAACCCTTGTCTCAGTTATCTTGGGCTGCATGGATCTTAAAAGTTGTTCTTTAAGGCTTGAAACTGGGTGGACTGAAAAAATCTAGTGTGGACTTAACTTTGAACCTTGGATTCTTTATATCTTTATATATATATATGAAATGAGACCTTTATCAGAAACACTGGCTGTAAAAAAAAGTTTTTTTTACCAGTTTTCTGCTTCCCTTCTAATCTTGGCTACATTGATTTTGTTTGTGCAAAAGCTTTTAAATTTAATGTAATTAAAGTTGTCCATTTTGCATTTCATATTATTCGCCAGTTCTTTGGCCATAAAAACCTCCCTTTTCCAAAGATCTGATAGATAAACTAACACTTTTCCTCCCAATTTGCTTATATTATCACCCTTACTGCCTAAATCATGTATCCATTTTGACCTTAGTTTGATATGGGGTGTGAGCCTAGGCTGAGTTTCTGACATATTATTTTCCAGTTTTCCCAGAAATTTTTGTGAAATAGTTTTTTATCCAGAAGCTGTCATTTTGAGATTTATCAAGTATAAGATGACTATAGTCCAATGATAATTATGTCATTTGTACCTAATGTATTCCACTGATCCACCATTCTGTTTCTTAGCCAGTAACACATGGTTTTGATGATTGTTTTAGGTCTGATACTGCTAAGCCACTATCCTTTGTAATTTTTTTTCATTAATTCCCTTTATATTCTTGACCTTTTATTCTTCTAAATGAATTTTGTAATTATTTTTCTAGCTCTGTAAAATAATTTTTTGGTAGTTTTATTGGTATGACACTGAGCAAGTAGACTAATTTAGGTAGAATTGTCATTTATTTTATATGAGCTCAGCCTATGCATGAATAATTGATATTTTTCCAATTCTTTAAATCTGACTTTACATGTATGAACGGTATTTTGTAATTGCATTCATATAATTCCTGGGTTTATCTTGGCAGGTAGATACCGGATAGTTTATTTTCATAATTTCTTAAAGCTCACAAGATCATAGTTATCTCCAATGTCCTTAATTTAGCCTCTCTCAATTTCTTCATCTCTAAAATGAAGGAATGGGAAAAGATGGTCTCTGAAGTCCTTTTAGCTCTAAGCTTATGAATCTATAATTTGACAATAATTTGAATTTGCCTAAATATTTGCATATAGATATCCTATTCTGTAAAACAGAAAAGAACACTTACTATGACAGACAGCAAAGAGTATGGCACACACTTGTATGTATCTGTATGTATATGGATATAGATATCAGTATGGAGAGACAAAAAGGGGAAGCCAGAGAAAAAGAGAGAAGAGAGAAAGAGAGAGAACATGTATATGTATGTATATGTATATATACCACATTCACAGGTATATATTTATGCATGTACATATACACATGTATGTGGAAGGCAGCTTTGAATTCACATCAGTAACTCCCAGTATAGAAACTCCTTCCACAATACATGTAAGTTAGAGTTTAAGAATGTTGCCTTAGATAGTAACTTGCTCAAAATCACACAGATATGTCAGAGGCAAGAGTTAAACACAAGTCATTTTTACTTGAAGACTGGTTCTCTAACCATTACGTTAAGTTTACTGGTAAATTCTTCAATTAAATGAGTAACTTTTTACTGAGGAAATGAATGTCATACATTTATGCACAGACATATATATATGTATATACATACATATACATAAATGTGTGTGTATTTATATAGAGTCAAACCACAACTTTTGAGGAATAACATTACTAGAAAATAGCTCAAGACAAAAAGGTGCAAATATTGATACATTAAACCTATGGGAAATAGGGGTTAGGTTCTCTTGACCACCAAAAAACATAATCTTTCACTAGAAATTTCTGAAAATATACTTTTCTGCATACAATTCTTTTTAACAAATAATTATTTTTTTAAATTTTTAAATAATAGCTTTTTATTTTTTCAAAATACATATGAAGATAGCTTTAAACACTCACCCTTGCAAAGTCTTGTGCTCCAAAAATTTTTCCCTTCCTCCCACTCTCTCCCTTCCCCTAGACAACATGTAATCTAATATAGGTTAAACACATGCAATTCTTCTAAACATATTTCCACATTTATCATGCTGTGCAAGAAAAATCAGATCAAAAGAGGGAAAAATGAGACAGTAAAACAACAAAGCATTAATTCTAATAATATGCACTTTCCCTAACACAGCAACCCAAAGAAATATTCATAAAACACAATATACAAAATAAAATTGGTAACATGCAAAACATTTTTTTTTGCTCAGATTCCCTGGAATTTGGTTGATTTCAGATAATATTCATTTTTCATAACACATGAAGTATACAATACCACAAATACTATATAACAAATAAAATTCTTAAATTCAAAACATTTTTAACCTGAATTTTACCTTCAGGTTAGATGTTAGATGGCTATGTTTGGATATTACATTGTATACTGTACTACTGTAAACCTCTCTACTTTGGCTAAAAACTAAAAGACAGATTGCTGAGATTTTAGTTCCTGCTATAGGAAGACACAGAGACTGAGAAGGTCCTGGCAACACCTCTGACTCTCTATCCTTCATAGACAGTAGATAGCACTAGATATCATAAAGGGCACACCAGCTTGAAATAATCTATCAGCAGCGGCTTCATGGGCTATTTTAGATCCTTAAGGGTCTCAGAGTATGAGAGCATTACCAGAGGTGATTCACATCAGTAATTCCCAGTTTAGAAATTACTTCTAAAATATCTGTAAGTTAAAATTGAAGAAAGTCACCTTAGATAAGTTAAGTAACTTGCCCAAAATCACACAGATATGTCAGAGGCAGGAGTAAAACACAAGTAACTTTTGGAAATTGGTCCTCTAACCATCACATTAAGTTTACTGGCAAATTGCTTAATTAAATGATAACTCTTTACTCAACGTTTAACTTTGAGTCTGTCATTGATTAGGGGGTGGCAGCCTTGTTTCTAACCAGCTGGTTAAATATGGCCAAGCCACCCTAGTAAAAGACCAGCCACTCCATAAACCTATCTATATTCTCTCTCTTTTTCCTCTCTCTACTCAGTATAGACAAGAATGTGTTCAATTGCTAGCAGGAAAGTGAAACTAAAGTTACTAATAAAATCACTCAAATGCTTGAAATTGAGAAAGTTAAATGCACAAATATTGAGGATTGACCATATATAGATATAGACATAGACACAAACACAATATACACATGAGTATGTATGTATAAATGCAAATATATATGTGTGTGTGGATATACATACATATGTGTGTATGGATATGTATATATCCATATTTATATGAATATACACAGAGAGAGAGAGAGACAAAGAAGAAAGAGAGAGAGAAAAAAAGTACAAAACAAAAGTAGCCTTAGACTCCTATAGACTTGGGGTCAAATCATGCCATGAACAATTACTATCTGTGTGGCTCTGAAGAAGACCACCTTGCTAAATCTCAATTTCTTCAAGTACAAAATAGAGTTAATAATAGAATCTACTTCCTCCGGCTGTTGTGAGGATTTTATGAGATAATGTATGCAAAGTGCTTTGCAAACCTTAAAGTGCTCTATAAATGTCAGCTATTATTAGTTACTTGGCACATGATGATTCTTCTCTAATTACCAACTTTTATATTTCTGTTCTTAAATTTCATTAGCTCATTAAAAACAACAACAACAAGGCATACTCTGGAATCTGGAGTATGTTTTCTTATGTGCTCTTTATTTACTTCCCTTCTATTCTCATCTTTGATTGAAGAAATGGCTAGCAGAGTTCCAGATTTAAGGCAATAATGTCCCAGCAAATGAGTTTTTTTCTCTGAATTTGGAGAGGCAAAGGCAAGCAGTAATTAAGTGACACTTGGAATTTTTCATTCCAAGACTGCCAAAGTGAAAAAAGAGATCCAAAGAATTCTAAGGAAGGTGCCTAGAGCACCTTGAGGTCCTATTTAGTCAGTTGTAAGATCGGCTGCCAAAAATCATTTAGGGTTTCAGTCTCTTTTAATAGCAAATTAAAAGAAAAGAGACACTATAATATTGTTAATTGTTTCCTTCATTTTGACAGAAGTTTTTATGAGCTTCATAAGTATTCTAATCATTAGCTCTTGGGAAGAGCTACATTCAAGGGGTAATATATTTGTAGCAGAATTTTGCCTTTAATCAGTTATAGACAAAATGACCTATTTGGTCATGTTTTCCAATATACTCCAAATACAATACAATATAATATAGGTAATTACTATTTATTGAGTACCTAATATGTGGCAGGTACTGTGCTAAGCTGTGGATAGGATCATTCAATACAATTAGCATTTATTAAGTAGTTATTATGTACTAGAGGGGGCTATCACAGCAGCATATTGAGTACTCTCCTTACATACAAAAAAACCTGGGTTCAAGTTAAGATCTCAGTGATCTATACAAATGTCTTTGACTCTAAGTGGGAAAAACTATGGTAGTCTTCATTGGTAGATAGAGTTTCCTTACCCAAAAGTTCCCTATACCAATAAAATCTTAAGAGCAATGTCAATCCCTGCTACATGAAAGATTATGGTGATACAAATTCAAATGAAAAGTGAGCTCTACTCTCAAAAAGTATACATACCAATTGAGAGGGGAGAGGGAAGGAGCAGGGAAGATATAGCTCAAGTGCCAAGCCTGGGATGAAGAAGGCTCATCTTCTGATTTAAAATCTAGCCTCAAATGCTTACTAGCTGTGTGACCCTGCGCAACTCACTTAACTCTGTTCACCTTGATTTCCTCATCTGTAAAATGAGCTGGAGGAGGTCCAACAGAATCTCTGCTTTAGCAAATCTGCCAAGAAAACCCCAAATGGAGTTATAAAGAATCAGACATGACTGAAAGTTATTGAACAACAATAGCATAGCATATAAAGAGATGGGTGTTTATGATTATTTGAAGAGAAAGAGAATCTCTGGAAAAAGAAGAGGAAACCTGAGCTAAGCTATGAAGTAAATTAGAAGTTGGAAAAAGAACAAAGGTTAGGGGAGTGCTCTTATAAGGGTGGGAGGAGTTGTTGATGACAGGCTGTGCAAAATCAGTACTCAAGAACCAGAGAACTTGCTCAAGACAGAAAGGGACCTCAAACAACAGTTTAGAGTATAATGTAAGCAACATAACTTCCTCTTTCTTGAGGATACATGTTAGTAAACCTACTGCTCTTTTAAAAGGGCATCATTAAGCACCTGGGACTAAAATGTTGCTCTAGAATCCTGAGTAGAATTTCCCCTATAATTTATAACTCAGTTGTTAAATTTATACAACCTGATAATTCTACCTGTCATGTAGTGTCAAGAACTTGTCTAATCTACGAACTAACTAAGGATGCTAACGAAAATTTGTAGGCATCTGTAGTAAGATAATAAACATTCACTGAACATTGACAGTCTAAACTTAAGTAGAGCTATTTGATGAAATCATCCCTTTTCACAAATGAGATCATCTGAATCTTTCTGATCTGAAGCTACTACATCATGATCCCCATGTGGTTCATATTTTATCTCCTACTAGACATAATGGAACAAAGTTCATCAGTGTTGTATCAGCCCTAGCTTCAGAAAGGGTTCAGAATTACATAGTTCCAGAATAAATTCAAAGAAGCACTGCATTTCCAAAAGAAAGAAAATCAAGGAATAAATGAAAGCATGTGGGCTGCTATTGTATAAGAATAGGATTTCTTATGTCACTTCAACTTCAAATATTTTCTCCAATTTTGCTTAAACAATCATTAATAATGTTGTTTTCAATATATATCCCTTGGGAAGCACAATTAGGTTGATATTTCCACAAAAGATAAAGAACTATACTTTTGGTTAGTGAATTTGGACCAATAAATATTAATTCAATAGAAGCTGGAAACTGAGTGGATGCCCATCAATTGGAGAATGGTTGGGTAAATTGTGGTATATGAATGTTATGGAATATTATTGTTCTGTAAGAAATGACCAGCAAGATGAATACAGAGAAGCTTGGAGAGAATTACATGAACTGATGCTAACTGAAATGAGCAGAACCAAGAGATCATTATATACGTCAACAACGATACTGTATGAAGATGTAATCTGATGGAAGCGGATTTCTTTGACAAAGAGACCTAATTCAGTTTCAATTGATCAATGATGGACAGAAGCAGCTACACCCAAAGAAAAAACACTGAGAAATGAATGTAAACTGTTTGCATTTTTGTTTTTCTTCCGGGGTTATTTCTACCTTCTGAATCCAATTCTCCCTGTGCAACAAGAAAACTGTTTGGATCTGCACACATACATTGTATCTAGGATATACTAGGACATATTCAACATATATAGGACTGCTTGCCATCTAGGGGAGGGGGTGGAGGGTGGGAGGGAAAAATCGGAACAGAAGTGAGTGCAAGGGATAATGTTGTAAAAAAAATTACCCTGGCATGGATTCTGTCAATAAAAAGTTACTATAATAAAATTAAAAAAAATTTAAAAAAAAAGAAAATGAAAAAAAATATTAATTCAAATTAGAGAGACCATGTAAATCTCCATGAAAGTAAGTAGACTGTGATGATATGTATTCTTAATTGACCCAATAACTTGGCAGCCTTCTCTTTGGCTTTGGCAGGCCTGGTAAAGTTGCATCTATATTAACCAAGTGAAGTGTACCTGAGTGACTCAGATCTCTCAGATCTCTACCACCCATTAGGAAGACCTGAATGAACAAATTTAAATGTTGCCTGTTAGAAATTTCTGAAAATGTTCACATCTTTGTAGCTACATAAACATGTCTAACCAAAAGCCTCCAAAACAAAAAATTAGAAGATCATTTTCCCACTCATGATAAAGCTCATAGTTCCAACTAAATCTCACTTTTCTATAGAAGCCTTGTCCAGTTCCTTCTAAATCTAGTTAATATTTTCTCTCTGTTAATAAATTCCTATTAAACTTGTACATAACATGTTTGTCCATATTTATCTACAGATTGTCTTCCCCATTAAATTACAAATTTCTTGAGAGAAGGAATTGCCTTTTGTTATTCTTTCTATTCTTAGTATTTAGCACAATGTATGACACATGATAGACACTTTATATATATTTACTGACTGACTAATTCATTGCAGAAATAGGTGGGATAGGAAGGAGCAATAGGAATACTGGGATACAGAGACAACTTGGAAACATTTTCACAGACCAACTGCCAAAATATTTGGGCATCCCTACAGAACGAACAAATTCTATTAGAAAAGATTTCCAATGAAACAAATGTTCATTTCTAAATCATATGGTTGAGCCATTAGGAATTGTATTAATTAAGAGATGTGTTTGCTTAATGTTTATTTTATTTGGAAATTTGAAAACTCATTAGCATGGATATTCATGATCAGAATAATCCATATTAATATATTTCCAAAATTCCCAAATAAAACAAATATTTGTTCTATCTTGGGAGAATAAGTCACTGTATCAGTGAGATTACAGATTTGCTAAAAATAAGAAATCATTACAAGAGATGTAGCCTTAAAATTACCAATCCAGAACTTTCTTATAGCATTCTAATTTGAAACATTTCATTTTCTTAAGTTCATTCCATTGGTATATTCCAGAAATATTAATATTGAATTTTAAGGGATAGGGATAGCACCTGTAGCTTCATTGGTATAGGGAATTCTTAAATGTGGAAACCACCTCTACCAATGCAAGTATACATCTTCTTTGCAGTTTATAATCATAGTTACATAGAATAAGAACCTTGTATAACCAGTGTATTTCAGAGGTAAGAAATGAATGCAGGTCTTCAGGCTTCATTCAATCTTTTATCCATTATGCAAAACTCTTTCTCCATTTCAAGAATCTTCAAATGAGTGACACAACTATCCATGAATCCTAGTACTAGAACTCATCTTGGAATTGACTTGCAATAATTTCAGTTTAAGCCACTTTAAGCCAGTTGTTACAGCTGAATGATCTCTAATTTTGATATTACTTTAGATAATTACAATAGTAAGAGTTATGCTATTTTCATTTTACAGATGAGTGAACAGAAACAGGAATAGATTATATGGCTTATCAAAGTCTCTTATCAAAGTTAGTGGCAGAGCTGGGACTCCAACAACTGGCCAAGACTAATGGAGTATTTTTTCCTAACCATCAGTACACAATAGCAAGATTCATCTTCCTCAAGAGTTGTTTTCTTTACTTTCCTACATTAGTGGCATCTCTCAACTCAATATGCAAAATTCTCAACTTTGAGATACAGTCCTTACCAATTCCAGGCCTTAGCTTTTTCAATCTTTTGGACAATTCCTTCTAACATCTTTTTCTCTCTCAACACAATGACTTTAATGGGTTGTCCAATAGCCAGAGACAGTTAACTGAAGCAGGTCAGTACCAAATGACAAGAAGAACAAAAGGCTCTTTTTCAGTTTCCATTTCCACTAATGATATTCATCTGAAGCTGGGCAGCAGAATTAAATCCTGTGCCTGCTCTGCTGTATTATGGCATGAATCTGTCCAGAGAAACTCCCTTATCTGTAAATACCAAAAGACTTCTGTGCCTGCATATCCAATAAGGGTCTGCATAAAAAGACTACTCTAATTTCTTCAAAATCTCTCACCAGATGATGCCAGAAATCCAGAAGATTCCTTAATGGATTGTTGCTTCACATTTTCCTCCTCATTCTTTGAAACTTGAACTTGAATACATTCTATAAAAGTTTTGTTTTGCTATCATGTTGTGGTTCTTGCTGCCCAATCCTCCCATGATTCACACCAGAAAACTTTGCAGAATATACTGGTCAATTTTAATGATTGTATTTCTGTAGTCCAACACTTTCTAGTTTCTACTACTTTCTAGTCACATGAAAATTCTTAGTTCTCTCATTAATAAATTATACATATATATAATATGTGTGTATATATATATATATGTATGTGTGTATATACATATATATGTGTATGTATAGCTGTATCTCCCCTTTCCCAACATGTAGAAGCTAAGTGATGAAATAATTAGAAAAATAGCCCTGGAGTCAGTAAGGTCTGAGTTCATATAGATTCCCAGACACTTAACCTTTAATATTTGCCTCAGTTTCTTCAACTGTAAAATAGAGGAAATAAAAGCCCCTGTTTCATAAAAATGTGATGGATGACCTTGGAAGGAAAAAACACCATTTTCCAAAGCCATCCATCGCATTGTAGGACAGCTCTAATTGTTAAAAAGTGGGGTTTTTTTTAAATCAAATTTAAATCTTTTTCTTAGCAACTTGCATTTAGTATTCCAAATTCTACCACCTAGGGCCAAACAAAATGAATGTCATCTTTCTTCTACATGGCTGTTCTTTAGATCCTTTCACATGTCTGTTTTTTTATAGAAATGAGTATATACTGCACTGATCATTATGTTCTTAAGGCCAAAAAGTTAGAACTTAGCTTATATCTACACAAAGCTTTTCATGCTATCCTATGCTACCTTTCTCAATCTTTACCTGCTCCATCTTCTATTCCTGAACCACTGCATCGGTTGACCTACATGCTCAGAATCCTCTACCTCCTCTCTTCTGCCTCTTAGAATCTGTGACTTCCGTCCGGGCTCAGCTCCTATTCCACTTCTGTTGGAGGTCTTTTCCTCAGATTTCTGAGTCTTTCCTTCTACTCTCCATCTGCTATGAATATATCTTGTTTGAATTTATTTATTTACATGTTGTATCATCCAACTTAATAAGAATTCTTTGAAGTTAGGGGTTGATTTGGTCTTTCCTTGTATCCCTAGCACTTAGGATTGTGCTTAGCACATAGTAACCACTTGGTGATTGGCCTATAAACCTTTAGGAAAATAATACTATTTTTATTATTCTCAAAATACAGATGAGGAAAAAGATCAAGTGTTTTGCCCAAGATCACAGGCCAACAAAGCCTGGTCTTCAGTCTAGGTATCTATGAATCATTCTTTTATATTATATTGGTTCCCACCCCAAACATGAAAGGACTTGCAAACATAAATATGCTATTAAATGTGAAGGTTGTTTTTTTTTTTTTTTTTTTTTTGCTTATTTGCTTTAAAAAAAATGATCATCTGGTGGTTCTATTTGCAAGTCAGCAAAGATATAATCAATACTGGAAAGAACCACACTGACCCCAAACCAAAAGTCCACATTTCTATGGTATAGCTGGTTGAGACAGAGCAGCAGAAATTGTGGTCTTTGAAAAAAGAAAAATGAACCAGACTATTCACTGATTAAGTGCTTGCTGGTGTTTTTCAATCACCTTTATTTCTTTCCCATGGTCTTCCTCTTCTTCTATGCCTTTTTGTCCCATCCTCCCACCAGTTCCAAGGGCTTCTGGAATAAAAGAAAATAAAACTCATAAAAGAAAGAAGAGGGTAAAAGGATAACAGAAAGTATCAGTTAAGATCCTGATAAACTTTAAAGTTTGCTGTAATAATGCTAGATGTTATTGTTATTATTATTATTATACTACCTTATTAACCCAGGAATGAATTCACTGTCAGCCAAAGTGTTATATCATTTTAAAGAGCTGGTCTGAGCAAGGAAAAATTCATTTCTTACCATGTCATGCCCTGAAAAGGGCTGATAGGGAAAAAAAAAAAAAACAAAAAATCTGTCAGGATCTAGGATCACAAAAGTAATTCTCAACTTAGTAAATTACCTCCATGTAGGCTTTACTATTTAATTTAAGCTCATAGCCATTCTTCCTCACCACCCCCCTCCCAGGATCTGTGTGTGTGTGTGTGTGTGTGTGTGTCCATGCATTCATAGGGTACAGTACAAGTCGAAGGAACTCAGATTCTTTAAGCTTGAGCCTACTCTAATAAGGGACTTTGTGTATGTGTTAGGAGACACATGGTTTGGGAGATGATTTTTATTACTCCATCTTTGTTGTATCTTCTCAATAAAAATATCTTTGTAAAAGATAAATGATATCAACCAGTTAATCACTATTGTTCAAAGCACATTGGATGACAAAGGCAAGAGGTCATAAATTAGGGTATGAAAAACCCCAACCTCTCAGATTTACCCTTAGAACACCTCAAGATGAATTTTTCTAGCTTCTGAGGCACCATCAGGACATATAAGTAGGAGTTGGGAGAATGAGCCCACAAGGGACACTGGGCATGTACCAATGGTTGCTTGTACTCCAGCTATTTTTTAAAAATTCTGGATCCAGAAGCATACCATAGATGTTGTTTTAGGACCAATAACTTATTCATTTGAACATTTGCCCTAGAATCAAAAATTATCTGTTTGTCTTTGCAAGTCAGCAGTGAGATAATCAGCTATGTTAAATTTTCTGTTGACCCTCAAAATAAAATAAAATTATTATTGACCAAAACTAATTTTATTTTGAAAACATCTGAAAGTCTTTTATTTCAGTCGTTTTTTCTTTAAATTTTTAAAACACCAGAAGAAATAACAGATTTTTTTTAATTGAAAAAAATTGGTATGCATAAAGACATCATTTATTTCTCTTGCATATAAAAATAAAAGACCTTATTAGATTTAGACTTCCAAGGGCAGGCTGAAGGTTTTATGGGAAACAGCTCCACTGACCAAGGTTAGCCAGATGCCAATATTTGAAACAAATCAAAATTCCACTGGAGATCATCCAATCTTCAAGTAGGAAAAACATGCAGAAAAAATACATTTTTCAGATATTTTTCATAGGCTGTGTATTTTTTTTCTTATTTTCATTGTTGAACTAAAGTTGACCTAATTTGACCGATCATTTCCAATGGGAACAATGACCCTCAAAAGGGGGCGAGGGGTAATTTTATGATGTCACAGAAAGAACTATGAAGTCCTATCTATAATTACAGATAAGAACACTACTGTTCTATATATATGTAGATACTATTGCTTTATTTATTGCTGTAGTTCCCAAATCCCATAGAGGAAGAACTCTAACTGATAAGACAAGACTTTCAGACCAAGAAATTCCTGAGTTCTGTCCCAGTAAGGCAATATCATACTCCCTGCCCAAATGCCAACATAGCTTTGGGCATTAGTGGCTTTGCTTTTGAGTAACTAGAAAACCAAGAAAAATATTCCCATTCTCTCTTTAAATATTTTAAAACTCATGAGATAATTCGCTTTGGAAAAGGTAAGGAATGTGATATTCATTGATGTAATTCATCTGCAACTTGGGAATCTTAATGAATTACTTGAGGGCAACAAACAAATAAACAAACAAACAAAAAAAAACAACCACCTGTATTTGTCAAAGGCAAAATTTGAACCCTGTTCTTTCTGACTCCAAGGCTAATCTTCTGTCCCATAGCTTATCTCTTGGGTTCAGTTACAGGCAAAAGAAATTCCATTAACTTTGAATGACTTCTGTATCAGGGTACTTAACAATAGACAATGTTCATTCATTTCTGATTTAAATCTTTCCATGTGGTAGTCTTGCTGACAGGAGAAAGTCCAGTCAAGGAAATAATAGATAACAACCTTAGAGAAGAATTTTCCTTTGTCAAATAAGGACAACTGTTTTCCTATAGCCAACAAAAAATAAACACAAAAAAGTTTGTGTACGTTTTTGAAAACATGGAAAAGAAAACATACTAATTAAATTAGTAAATAAATCAAATAAAAATAACTCTTCTGATTAGATCAAGCAGTTCCTAAACAGCAGAAAGCCTTATTGTAGCAGAAAGAACATTGGATTTGGGAATGAAAGGAACTGGATTTGTATCCTAATCACAGTTTCTGTGTGACCTTAGACAAGTTCCCCTTTTTTAATTTTCTCTTGGCAAATGGAGGGGGTTGCATTAGAGGACAAACCGATGTTTCTTTTATTTTTATAGTCATGCTTATTTCCTAAGAAGCCTCAGCTATTTGGAATGAGAGGTTTCAGAACTTGCTATGGTTTGCAAGGAGATCACAATGTCTATATTCTATTCTAAAATATTAACTGGGATATTCTAATAAGTATTAACATTAAGAGTATTTAAGCCACTTTAATATTGTCTTTAATTGTCTACATAACTTCTCTCATTTTACAGAATACTTCTATATTGTCTCCCTGAGAAGTAATAGTAATAGCAATAACAACAATAATAATAACTAACATCCCTAACATGCTTTGAGGTATACAAAGCACTTTACATGCATTATTTCATTTGATTCTTACAACAACTTTATTTATTAATCCCCAAAGAAAAGAAAGCTAAAGCAGGATAAGTGATTTTTCCAAAGAGACACAGTTAATAGGTATCTGAGGCAGGACCCCCAAACCAAGTCTTCTTGATTCTAAATTTAATGTTCTATACACTTTACCATACTACTTTATGGATTACCTCATGGATTCTAGCAAATAAATGTGACAAATCCCATCAACTTCATTCAACTGATGAGGAAACTGAAATACAAAGCAATCAATGTATTTTTCCAAGATCTCATGACTGGCTGGTTGTATAGTTATGGAGACAAACTGAAATGCAGAGTAGTCAATGAACTTTCCTAAGATTTCATGACTGTATAGTCACAGAGAGATGGGAAGTTAAGCTCTTTAACTATTAAAGACTTATTTTTATTCTGCCAGAGCAGTATTTTTACAGATGAACTCAATTGGCTCAGATAAAACTGTATTTAATGTAACTACCATGTGAAGAAAGACACCAAAAGAATCTTGGAAATCTTTGGCAGAAATACCTATATCTTGAGTTAGAACAATTCATTAAACCAAAATCACAAAGGGTCACTGGGGATATGTCAACAGTTACAGATAATTGGAATGGCTGAGGACTAGAATGGATTTAGAAGCTTTAATCCAAATCCCTCATTTTCTAGATGAGAAAACCAAATGAAGCAAAATGGCAAATTATAAACTATTAGATTTTCCATTTTTTAACAACAATAAATAAAATAGTGAAATTTAGAATTGGAGTGAGCTTTGGAGAGCATCTAGTACACTCTGTTAGAAATATGCTTTAAAGATAAAAAGGACTCAGGAGTACAAGAAGCAAATTGGTTTAGATTAACATTTTTTGTAAAAAAAACAAAACAAAACAAACAAACAAACAAAAAACAGGGAATCTACCCAGGGGCAGTCCCTAGGCAGATCTGCATTTACAGACTTGGAAATTAACCTTTTACTTCCTGTTCTGAATCACAAGGTGCATCCCTCATTGTCCCAATTGGCTGGGAATTACAAAGTTAACTGGCTTCTTGATCCTCCCATTGCATGTTCTGAGTTTGCATGCAAGTTACCTTTTACCCATTCTTGTATTGGGGTGATTTTTACCAGTTTATCAGTTCAGCAACTGTACAACTAGATCAGCTAATATGACCTTCTCTAAGTCTTTATCCTTATATGAAATAAAATTCTATAGGGTGCTCACGAGTCTACCATTTTAAAACTAAGGATTCAGAGGCCCAGAAAAAGTAAATCATTTTCCTAAGGTCACATAGCTAACACATAAAAATGCTGAGATTTGAAATCAGTCAAATTTGCTATTATTTTTCTGTTTCCTACTGTGCTATATAATTCATAGCTTTAAATAAAAAAGGGTGAAAGAGGAGAAAAAAAAAAAAAACCTGCTGGATACTACACAGAATTACTACAGTGAAAAAAGAATAGCAGTTGAGATTCCAAAAATTCATAGAAAAAAAATTCAAGAAAGAAGAAAGTATTTACTCTGTATGGGTTTTATTTTAAATAAATTTTATACCCATTGCCTCAAAAGTTTATATATAGTCTCATACAGGGTTTAGATTATAAGCAAAAAAAGCTAGAAGCTCTAAGGTAAGAATGCATTAAGGATCACTGAGACTCAGTGGGAAGAAACTCATGATAGGAATATTACTTGAATTACCTTTTTTTTTCTTTTTCAAGAATGAAAAGGGAAAAGCTGGTGGGATAGCATGGTATGTTTAAACATGTGAGGATTATATTTTAATATATTTAACATCTACTGGTCATCCTGCCATCTGGGAGAGGTGGTGGAGGGAAAGAGGGGAAAAATTGGAACAAGAGGTTTGGCAATTGTCAATGCTGTAAAGTTATCCATACATATAACCTGTAAATAAAAGGCTATTAAATAAAATAAATAAATAAATAATAAGCATGTGAGGAGATCTAAGAACCAGAAAGTGGAGAATATTTGAGAAAAGGTCAGTGGGAGTAAATGGAGTTTCTAAATATTAAAACAGAACTGATGTCATGGGGGTATCCTACTGATTACCTGAACAGAAGAAAAAGATAGATGAGAAGCTTTGGAAACTGATTACAGACCTGACACAGAAACATAATATCACAATGATAAGTGACTTCAATTTTCCATATATCTGCTGGGGCTCTTTCTCTGCCAAAAGTAGAGTAATTTATTACTTCTTGATTTGCCTTAATGACAATTTCATCTTTCAAAATATGAAAGAATCAACAAAAGGAAATTTTCATGTGGATCTGATCTCACTAAAAGAATTGTTTTGTAGAAAAGATGGTGATCTGAAGAGGAAATAACCACCCTCTCCTAGAGAAATATTAAGAATTATCTGACATGTGATCTAGACTTTAGGAAAATAAATTTCAAAAGGTTTAGAGGAATGATAAGTATAATCCCATAGAATAAAATCTTATGAGAGAATTTAACTCAAGAGCCTTAGGAAGTAGGATGAGTAATGGCAACAGGGAAAGCACACCAGCTCCTACAATACACTGAAGTCACTTAATGTTCTGAATAAGAGAGTCAAAAACTTAGTGAGAGAAAAACAGTTATAAGAACCAGAAATCTATGTCTGATTTTGGTGAAGAATGGAGGGCCAAAGATCTAAGAACAGAATCCAGATTATAGATTAATAGTGAGTTCTCGATTTGCCTTCATAAAGGGGGAGTAGTCAAGGAGAAGGAAAAAGGAAAAGGAAGATTGAAAAAGAATAAGAGATTATTATAGGGTAAAACACACAATTAATAATCATAAAAGTAATTGTGAATAAAATATGCTTACCCATAAAACATAAGGAAGCAAAACAGATTAGAAAACAGAATTTAAGAATAGATTGTTCAAAAGAAATACATTTGAAATAAAAATTTAAACAGATTAAAATGAGGGGCTGAAGCAGAATTTAATATATTTCAGACACATTCAAAAAAATCAGGAGTAGCAACCATGATCTCAAACATTCCAACAATTAGGATAGACATAAATAAAAGTTGATAAAGAGGAAAACTACACTATACTAAAAGGCAGCAATGATCATGAAATTATATCAATACTAAACAATGTATTCAATGGTATCGCATTTGAGTACAAAAAGAGAAAGTTACTTTAATTACAAGGAGACATAGTCAGCAAAACTATAAGAGGTGAGGACCTTAGTATGAAACAAGTAATAGCTTGAGCAAAACAGGATATAAAACAAAATAAAAACAAAAAAAAAAAAAAAACCCAAAATTAAAATAAAATAAAAATAAAAGCAGTATTTCTAACTCATCAGGAAGAAAGAAGAAAGAAATTCCATTCACAAAACTATATATAGAATGAATACACTGTCTGGGAATATAACTATCAAGATATACACATGAGTTATATGACTACAATTATATATTTTTAAAAATAAAACTAAAGATATTTTGAAAACATAAAAGAACAAATAGTAAATAGTGAAGCACATATCTATATATTGTTGTTGTTTAGTCATTTTAGTCATTATCAACTTTTTGTAAACAAATTTGGGGTCTTCTTAAAAAAGATACTGGAATGCTTGCCATTTCCTTCTCTAGCTCATTTTTATGAATGAGTAAACAGGGTTAAATGATTTGCCCAGGGTCACACAGCTAATAAGTGTCTGAGGTTGAATTTGAACTTAGATCTTCCTGACTTGAGAGCCAGTTTACTATCCACTGTGCCACCTAGTTGCCCACAGAGCTATGTAAAGAGAGTCTATAGTACCAAAATTCAGAATGAGCTGAGGCTGAAAAGGAAAGTGAAAGACAATGAACAGAAATTTGTTCTGCTTTGTTTGTTTTGTTTTGTTTTGTTGTCTCCTTTGGGAGGAGGAGAAAGAGGATTAAAGAAAAGAAAATAAACTGATTAAGATGATTATACTATAGTCCTAGATTTTTCTTTCAGAGAAACTTTGACTACATCTTCTTCTTGGAGTGCTAGGATAATCCAAGAGTTAAGATGTCTCCATTGATAATCCATCAGAGTTGTTTCCCTCATAGTTAAAGCCAGTGTGACCTACCCTAATTCACCTAATGAAAATTAACTTTTAATAAGGTATTATTTACTTTCAAGATCTAGAAACTACAAAAACAACTTTTCTCTCTCACAGAGAGAAAAATATCTCAGGGAAATAGTTTTAGTTAAATTACAACATAACATTGGTCCCACTGAATTAATATTTAGTTGAGACAAGACTGCTAGCTGAGTCTTTGTCTCAGATATTACAAGACTAAATGCTCAAAATCATTACAAAATGTCACTCTTTGCTTCTTGAAACACTCATGCTTTATCAACTGCAAATCCAGGGACAACAGAATACCTCCTGACCTTTCAGAACTCATAAGATCAGAGAACTCCAATATTTTCTCCTAAAATGGAAAATAACAAATGTAGAGGTCAAAGATCAAGGCCTTTTGACAGGTCCATATAATTTGCAGAGGGAGAAGACCCTAAGGTCTCTCATCTAAATCCTCTCATTGGAAACAAAAATTACAAATGCAGAATCCAAGGACCACAGCCCTTTAATAGGGCCCCATGGCTTGAAAAAGAAAAGGTCCCACAGAGTCTCCTCTTCAATCATTGTCTGTCACTGGATGCTAAGAAGTCATTTAAGATCATTCAAAAATACTTCTTGAGAGAGAGGTAAAGATATATTGATCTGAACTAAATTATTCTTTTGTGAGGGGGGATTGTGGAGAAGGGCAATCAAGGTTAAGTGACTTGTTCAGAATCATACTGTAGTTGTGTCAAGTCCAATTTTGAACTCAGATCCTCCTGAATTCAAGGTTGATGCTCTATCCACTGAACAACCTAACTGCCCCTGAATCTGCCTTTTTGAAGATATCCTCAGTTCACAGAAAATGAAAAACAGTTCCTTTATTCATGTGGTTAGGAGAGCAAAACCTTTGACAAAATGACAATATGTACTTCACTATCTATCTCTCCTGTTTCTTCCATATCTTTGTGACTCTTAGAAGCAGATGCTTGACTCCTCTTCATGGTGAAAACGGATCAATAGAATGAGCTAATAAACTCTTGGATATTTGCAGATTCCTATTTCATTAGTAACAAAAATTTAATTCTCTTCAACTGCTATTTTCCTTTTTCTTCCCACCAAATCATTGGAAATGGAAAAGCAAAAATTGCTCATAGGGAGTTAACACCAAAGATAAGTAAGGAGATACTAATAGAGCATCTGACTCCCTTTGAAGAATTAAAATCTTTTGGTCTAAATAAAATACATCTTCAGGTACCAAAAAGTTGGTAGGCATGATTACCAAGAAATTATTAGTGATATCTGAAGGCTTGTGGAACAGGAAAGAGGTACCACAAGACTGGAAAAGAGAAAATTATATACAAAATTTCCAAATTTTCAAAAGTAGAAGAGAATGAAGTTTATAAACTCTAGGCCAGAGAACTTCACTTTGATTCCTGGGAAAATAGTTAGTGAACATTTTGGAAAAGAAGTGATTATTATTTCTTTTTCTGACAATGTTATTACATTGGCAATTCAGGGGAATGCTAAAGATAAAATAAAGCACTTGTTAAATGTACTAGTCTTATAGCTGAGATAAAGAGAAGTGGGCTAAACAATAATGCAATTAGGTGGATTAGAAACTGATTAAATGGCTGAACCTGAAAAATAATCATTAATGATTCATTATTAACTTGAAATGAGGAATGTCTCAGGGACATGTGCTTCGCTCAGTGTTGTTTTTAACATTTTTTATCAATGAATTGGATAAAGATATCAGTAGGATGCTCATCAAATATGGAGGTGACCCAAAACTAGAGAAAAGCTAGTATACTGAATGCCCAGGTTAAGCTCCAGGATTTCAACAAACCTGACTTCAATGAGCTAAAGAATTGGACTATATCTAATAAAAAGAAATCCAATAGACATTGATATACATATTCTTGCAATTAGTTTTTAAAAAAAAACAAATTTTCAAAAATTTGATAGGGGAATAATGGTTAAATTGCAGTCTACATAAAAATATCTGGGGGGGACTGTAGTAGACAATAAACTCAATATCAAGCAGCTGTGTAATGCAGCAGCCCCAAAAGCTAATGGAAACTTGGAGTGTATTTTTTTTTTTTATTTTAGCTTTTTATTTACAAGATATATGCATGGGCAATTTTTCAGCATTGACAATTGCAAAACCTTTTGTTCCAATTTTTCCCCTTCTTCCCCCCACCCCCTCCCCTAGATGGCAGGTAGACCAATACATGTTAAATATGTTAAAGTATATGTTAAATACAATATATGTTTACATATCCATACAGTTATTTTATTGCACAAGAAGAACCGGACTTTGAAATAATATACAATTAACCTGTGAAGGAAATCAAAAATGCAAGTGAACAAAAACAGAGGGATTGGAAATGCTATATAGTGGTTCACACTCATTTCCCAGAGTTCTTTCACTGGGTGTAGCTAGTTCTATTCATTATTGAACAAATGGAACCAATTTGGTTCATCTCATTGTTGAAGAGAGTCACATCCATCAGAATTGATCATTATATGATACTGTTGTTGAAATGTATAATGATCTCCTGGTTCTGCTCATTTCACTCAGCATCAGTTCACGGAAGTCTATCCAAGTGTCTTTGTATTCATCCTATTGGTCATTTCTTACAGAACAATAATATTCTATAACATTCATATACCACAATTTACCCAACCATTCTCCAATGATGGGCATCCATTAAGTTTCCAGTTTCTAGACACTACAAAAAGGGCTGCCACAAACATTCTTGCACATACAGGTCCCTTTCCCTTCTTTAAGATTTCTTTGGGATATAAGCCCAGAAACTTGGAATGTATTAAGGAAGACAGGAAATAATTTTCAGTTTTGTTGCAGCAAATATTCCTTTCAGATATGAGTTGGACAAGATATCTTCTAACTCTAAAATCTGTGATTCTCTATGATTGAACTAGTACAGTAAAATGGAAAAAGATGTAGGAACTTGACATATAGGCAATTTCCATATCCAAATATGGGGTTTATGTGTTTATGGTAATTATGTATGATCAAGAAAGAAAAGTCTATTTAACTTCAAAAGAGTAAAATGGATGGGGATAGAGAACCTACAGATGTTTCTGGGAAGTGCCTAGCAGTTGATGACATTTATATTGGTTGGTAAAATAGAGTCACATATTAATTGAATTGGATAGACTTGGGCTGTGAGCCACCCTTTTGTGGGTTGCATAGCAAATGGTGAACAAAGCTGGACCAAATGCTTAGATCATAAAGTGTATAAATTATTCTGTGGCCCTAAAACCACAACTATAGTGAGTTTAAGAGCTAAAAATAAACATTAAAGAACACAATGAATTTAATCATTACATACAGAGTAAAATTAAAAGCAATATTCATCTTTAGAAGTCCCAGAGTACCAAGCAGTACTTTAGAATAGTTGTGCAGTTGTACCTGACTTTGTGACTCCATTTTGGGGTTTTCTTGGAAAAGATACTGAAGTTTATCATTTCCTTCTCTAGCTCATTTTACAGATGAGGAATCTGTGGCAAATGGAATGACTTAAGTTTTTCATGGAAACACTGCTAGTGAATGTCTAAGGCTAAATTTGAACTCATGAAGATGAGTCTTCCTGACTCCAGGTCCAATTGCTCATCCAGTGTACTGCAACACCTAGATGACCTTTAGAGTAGTAGAGCATCATTTAATCAATCATCAAGCATATCTCTCTCTCTCTCTCTCTCTCTCTCTCTCTCTCTCTCTTTCTTTCTCTCTCTCTCTTTCTTTCTCTCTCTCTCTTTCTCTCTCTCTCTCTTTTTCTGTCTCTCTCTCTTCCTTTCTCTCTTTCCACATACATACATATGCATGCATACATATATACATATATGAATGTGTTCTTTTTTTCTAGCCAAAAAGAGGCAATTTCTGATGGGATTCTATTTTTTTTTCTATCTAAAAATACTATTTTTTCTTTTTGTCTAGCTAAATCTAAGTAAGCATATGAAATTTCCACGACACAAGTCATTGATGATGGTGATGTATATGACTTGTTTTATTGGGTCTTATCCATAATGAGAAGATCTGAGCCTTGGACATACCTCAGCTTGCCAAGAATTGTTTCCAACCATACTTGCCAAGAGAGTAGTTTATAGAATTGAGTCAAACTCTTCTTCTTAAATGTGAATAGTCTGTATTGCTCTAATCTTTAAATGATCTTTCTCCTAGCATGACCTGCCCAATCAGCATTACCTATGCCATCAGACATGTTTCATCTTGAATGTTACTAGGAACTTTTCCTTAAAAGTACATAAAAGATTAAATGGGTTTAATAAAGCTTTGCTCCCTCTTTAAATTGCCTAATTCTAAGAATGAAGTAAATGTATACCTATAAATACAGAGCATAATGTAATATGCTATCTTCCTTTGTACTTTTATGACAATTTCACCTTGATATAATTTATGCTTGTTTTGTGTCCCACTGGGGGCATATGGAAAGCAATGGATAAAATTTGTAGCATACATGAATTATATATATTTCCAAATACATACATCCATCCCCAAATCTGGGGATGGGATACAATGGTGGATGAAGTGCCCACACCAATGAAATTGTGGAGTAAAGTAGAAAAGGAATTAGCCGTAATCATAAGACTTAAATTCAAATCCCACCTCTGATATTACCTGTGTGACATTGAGAAAGTAGGCCTCAGCTCCTGGTCTACAAAAATAAAGGAATTAGATTGGATAGCCTCTGAGGACCTTGTTAGTTGTAGCCAGAAAGGAATTCAGCCAAGCTTCATACTATGAAATTTAATTTAAGAGAAATCACACAGGTTCAAGATTTAATTTGATAACAATTGTATTGGTTTCAACTAAGGCTCATTGGGAATAATTTAATGCAAGGTGCAGGGTTTTTTTAAATGCCATTTTAATTGCATCTGAAATCAGATGAAATGAGATATACACTCACTCAAATCAATGCTAGAAGAAATAAAAGGAGATATTAATAAAAAGGTTCAAAACAATTATTTCCTTTGTAATGCACATTGAAACAATTATTTCCTTTGTGATACACATTGAAACATTTGTTTATGTATGATTACATGATATGTTTATGTTTCTCTCTAAAGATAAATTTTCAGTGTGTTCTCAGGTCTTCCTTTCTAAGGTTTGTATATCAAATGTAATTTAGACTTTATCATTACCTTCCTGGGCCTCAGCTTTCCAATCTGTAAAATAAAATCTCTTCCTGAAATCTCAGGACTCTTAAGTCTAAAGACTAAGTTCAGTAGCTTCCAGAAAATTTTAAAAAGAAATGAAAATATTTTTAATCTTATTTCCAATTTAATATTGTGAAACTCTGGAGAAAGGCTGAGAACCGTACACAATGAATGGAGAGTTAGAGATAATTTTTATACAAGCCATTAGTTCTACCATCCCTGTCACCTAAAAGTAGAAGAAAAAGGGTGGCTTAGGAGATTTTCAAGCGTATGATTCCTAATCATAGGGAAATTTAGAAGTCAAGAAATTTGCACAGAGTTAACAATTTAAGGAAGAAAAATAATGTTCTCCCTAAAACATGTCTAAATTGTTCAGAGACTAAAGATTTAATTAACAAAGGGGTGAGAAAACACGTGAAGATATCACCTAGAGATTTCCATACAACAGGAACTCAGATCATGTCTTCCTACCCTGTCTTCAGGCCTGATACTTCTCTGATCCTTAAATTCGTGACTCTAAATTCTGGACACTATTAATTGTAATAATCTCTATAGCTTTTCCTGACTCTGATGTATAGTATTCAGATCATGACTACTCCTAGTCTTATGTCTGGTGTCTCCTGGAAAGACATAAGAGGACAGATTATTAGAACAGTTACTGAAGGTGTGCAATAATGAATAGCAGTTAAATGACAACTATTTATTTCTTCCACCACAAAAGAATTGATTACAACATAGCCATAAGTATACATTAACAAATACTGAACACTCTAAAAGTAACTTTTGCTTCTATGATGCTCTCTACCAGATAATCAGAAAGATTTCCAGGAGAACTGTGACCCTGCTGAATCATGTCACTGTTTATCTTGCCCCAATCTCTCTGTTGATCACCAGTCTTCCATCTCCAACTCCCTTTCATATACCTTGAACTGGCTGTCTGGTAGACATCTTAAAATCATTATGTCCAGAACAGAACTCATTTTCTCCCTCACAACCCTAGCTAAACCCTCTTTTCCCTCTACCTTCTCTATGATTATAGAGGGCAACACTATTCCCTCAGATTCTCAGGCTCATAACATAGAGAACATCCTGGATTCTTCACTATCTTTCCCTACTCCGTATCCAATCTGTTGGCAAGGCTTGCAAAGTTCTTCTTTGCAACATCTCTCATTCCACTTCCTTCTCTCTTCTGACACTGCTCCCTAGACCTGGTACAGGCCCTTAACTTCATCCCTGGATTATTACAATTACCTGCTGATGGTCTGCATGTCTCCCTCAAGTCTCTCCCCACTGTAATCCATCTTCCATTCGACTACTAATGTGATTTTCCTAAAATGTAAGTCTGATCATATCAGCTCCCTTTACTCAATAATCTCCCCCTACTGAAGCCACCACCACATCAAAAATGTTCTGTTTGACATTCAAAACCCTTCATAAACTAGCTCCCTGCTAACCTTTCCAGTTTTTTTCCAGGATTATAAAAAAATATATACCCTTTGACCCAACAACTCTACTACTAGATCTATATCCCAAAAAGAAAGACCTTTATGTACTGCACACATACACACACACACACACACACACACACAGAGCTCTTTTTATGATCACAAAGACTAGAAATTGAAGAAAAATGTGTCAATTGAATAATGACAAAACAAGTTGAGGAATATGGATTGTTATGGAGTACTACTGTGCTTTAAGAAATGCAAGGGAGGGTAGGTTTCAAAAAAAAACATGACAATACCTATATGAACTGTAATAAAGTGAAATGAGAAAAAACAGTAGATCACTGTGTTGATCATCACTTTGTAATGATGATCCACTATGAAAGACTTGGCTACTCTGATCAAGATAATGATTCAAGACAATTCCAAAGAACTCATGATTAAAAATACTATCTACTTCTATACTGAGAGCTAATTAACCCTGGGTGCAAATTGAATTATAATTTTCTCACTTTATTTTTTTTACTATATGGCTAATATGGAAATACATTTTGCATGATTTCACATATATAATTGATATTATCTTATTTGCCTTCTCACTGAGTGGGAAAGTCTGTAGGAGAGAAAAAGAAAATCTGGAATTCAAAACTAAAAAGAAAATAAATGTTAAAAATAATAAATTGAAAAGAAAGCACCAGTTAAGTGACCTTGAGAGAGTTTCAACCTCTATTTGCCTGTTTTCTCATCTGAAAAAATGGGTATAATAGCATCTATCTCCTCAGGTTATGAAAAGCAAATGATATAATATTATAAGGCACTTTGTAAACCTTAAACCTTAAAGGGAGTACATTTAGAATTCAAAATTTAAAAAGAAAAGAATATTAAATAAATAATAAATTGAAATGTTTTTAAAAATTAAAAATAATTGAGTTACATGATTTTTTTATTAGAAGCATACCATTGGAGGCTTAGGAGGTAGATTGTTATTAGTCAGAGTCAAAGCTCTTGATAAGCTACAATACTGAGATGAATCTAATATTATGAAGTCAAAAGAGATAAACTCTTAGAGTTGAAAGTGTTTTTTTGGAATATAAGCAGAAGCAATATTAAATAAATCTTGAAAATAGATGAAGCCAGATCATGAAGAGCTTCAATTACCAGAGGTATTTGGACTTTATCCTAAAGTCAATATGAGTCATTGAAGCTTCCTGGGATATGTGCGTGTGTGTGTGTGGTGTGGTGAGAAAGAGAGAGAGACAGAGAGACAGAGAGAGAGAGAGAGAGAGAAACAGAGAGAAACAGAGAGAGAGAGACAGAGAGAGAGAGAGACAGAGACAGAGAGACAGAGAAAGACAGAGAGACAGAGAGACAGAGAGACAGAGAGAGACAGAGAGACACAGACAGAGAGACAGAGAGAGACAGAGAGAGAGAGAGAGAGACAGAGAGAGAGAGAGAGAAACAGATAGAGACAGAGAGACAGAAAGAGACAGAGACAGACAGAAATAGGAGAGAGAGAGAGAGAAAAAAAGAGAGAGAGAGAGTGACAGAGAGAGAGAGAGAGAGAGTGACAGAGAGAGAAACACACACACACACACACACACACACACACATACAAAGAGATGCTTATGTTTAAGGAAAGTTAATTTCGCATAAAATATACAGGGAGATCTAAAATATGCAATATTTAACCCCAAAATAATGAATACAAGGATTATTTTTCCCCTTCTTTTAGCAACATGAGGCCAAATAAATTGCAATGGCCTTCCTTTCAACAAAACACTGAAGAATATATGAAGTTCCAGAGTATTCTATGAAAATATAAATATGTGACTTTGGGAATGAAGGAAGCAATATATCAATGGATTTTTGTTCATAGAATTAGAAGATGTGTACAAATTTTGACACAAAATCTAGCATTTCATTACCATGCTATAAGGTTTTCAAATCACTTTCTTAGATATTTTCTACATATTAATATTAAATATTAAATCAAATCTAAAATAATAAATGCTTTCTATTCCAGATTTAGAGATTATCTCATTTGTTCCTCATAATAACCTTGTAAAAGGGTAATATTCCAATTGGTATTATCCCAATTTTACTGATGAAGAAACTGAAGTCAAGAGAGATCATGTATCTAATCTAAGGTCAAACAACTAGTAAAAAAGTGGGATAGATATTCTTGATCCCAAGATTTGCAATCTCTCCACTGTGCCACTTATGTACTTCTGTTCATCCCAATACTCTCAAAAATGTTTGAATGTAGAAAGGAATAGGTCCTGTGTCTGTTTCTTTGGGGAGAAAAATAAATCATCATAATAGAAATGCATTATCTTAGAAAAAAGTAAAATTCATTCCAATGTTCTCTTCTTAGAAGCAAAAAAATAAAAATTCCCATGCATTTTTAAAGAAATTAATAACTCCTATCAATCTTTTTCTTCTCAAATTACAAGCTTTAGTTCTCCATTGTAATAAAATTTATGTTCATCCTACCAACCACTTTAGAAACTAAAGTCAGAAATTTAAATAAAATTAATACAATCAATTTTAAAGAGTAAGCAATATGTTAATTATCTCCAGTTAAAGTGGAATCTTCAGTATTTACTCACCCAAATCTTTTGCCAGGAACATCAGAAAAACTTTGAATTCATTTTTTTAAATGAAGAATGGGATTTTTAATGGGAATAATAGACCTTTGACTTTTATTTTATGAATAGAAAACCTCTGGTAAAATATAAATCATGTCCATAAAATGACTATGAATTAACCTAACGCTGCAAGAATTCATTCATGTAGGCCTCCAATGGTCCCCACTTTCTATTGACCAAAAGCTAATCACTTTAGCCTGACACTCAACATCATTCACAATTTGGCCCTATGCTCAATTTCTGTTCCTATCTCCCATTCCTTAGTCTTATAAAGCCTAATTCTCCATAGAATTTCAGAATTTTAGAGCTGGAAGGGAATTCAATAACCCCTTGTCCCAACCCAGATTAAAAAGAAATTTCCACAATAACACATGTGAAAAATAGTCATCCAGGCATCTTGTGAAGAGTTTCAATGAGGGCAACTCATCACCCACCTTCCAGAGAAGTCTATTGGTGGAACATGGATAGAATACTTGCCTTTAAGTCAGGAAGACTCATCTTCCTGAATTCAAATCCTGCCTCAGACTCTCATTAGCTGCATTATATCAGGCAAGTCACTTTACTCTGTTTGCCTCAGTTTCCCATGTATAAAATGAACTGGAAAATGAAGTGGCAAAACATTCCAGTATCTCTGCCAATAAAACTCCAAGTAAGATCATGGAGAGGCAAACATGACTGAAATGACACAAAAAGATTAAGAATAATTTTCTTGCCATCAAGCCTGAATTGTTCTCTTGCTACTTTTGCTAGTTGTGCTTGATTCTGCCCACCAGGGACAAAGAGAACAAGAACAAATCTAATCCCTCTTCCATATAACAACTCTTTAAATGAATGAAGATAGCTCCTTAAGTGCCCTTCCCTTATCCAGTTTTCTTTTTTCCAAGCTAAACACATCTAGTTCCTTGACATGGAATCATGGTTCTTCAACTCCTTTGGAAACTCCCATTTACCAAAACTCTTCTTAGACCCTGGTATCCAGACCTGATATAATACTCCAAATGTTGTCCAACCAGGGCAGAATAGAGGGGGACTATCACTTTCAAATTCCTGGAAGATAGATTTTCTTTAATGTAGTCTAAGATCACATAAGTCTCTAGCCTCCTTGTACCTGAATAAACTGTTACCCATTCTTGGAACATAAGTTCCCCCTTCTCATTTCTGCCTCTTGGAAAAACTAGCTCTTTTCCAGGTTCTATTCACTTTTTGACTCCACCCAGCCATCTTAATCTGATCTCTCTCTTAGTCTTCATAACTCCACTCTGTCCACTCTGAAATTACCTTTCACTTACTTGGATAATAATTTGTATTTCCTTCTCTCCATACATGTCTTCTCCTCCCATTATGAATGAATATGGTATTTCCAGCATTTATTAAGTGCTTACTATGTGCTAGGGAAACAAATAGAAAAGCAAGCACTTTACTATTCTAGAGAAATATATACTCTAATGGAGAAGAATAACACATAGGGAAGATTTCAGCTGCAGGTCAGATATAAAGAGCCCATGATCTTTAGGATACAACAGCAAAGCCTCTTTCTTAATGGTATTTCCATTGATTTTTAAAAAACCATATCAGATTCTGATGATGAATCATTTGACAGTTCCCAGAACTTTGAAGACAAGAATTTTTTTCTGAGTCTCTAGCATATTATATTATATTATAATATATTATGTCATGTCATGTTATATTACTTATATTATTATGTTATGTTTATTATATTATATTAATTATATCATAACCATAGCACTTTGCACAAATTATCTCTCTTGTCTCCCTCAAGATGTCTTGGTTTATCAGCTAAGGCGATATATCTGAAGTCTGTGCAGCATTTGGTGAGAAGCAGATGTTCTCTTCTCTACAGGAATTACTTCTCCTAGGGAGAGCTCTCAGGTCTGGACTGGAAGCAAAGACTGGTGGTCCGGGAAGGTGGTGCCATTCCTAGAGCTCCTGTACCTATTGCTTGGGGTAGAAGTTGGTCAGCAATTGTTTCTGGTAGTGAGAAGAAAAGTAAATCCCTTCTTAAGAATGATTTCTCAATTAAAGTTGTAGACATTTGAACATGGAATGAGCTTTCATGAGTTGGTTCATCCATTGCTACTATTTACTTTGTAGATCATAGTATTATAGATTTAAAGATATAAGGGATCTTAGAGCCTCCCTAGGTCAGTCAAAATAATCAATTCAGACAGAAAAGCTAAAAGATTATGTCACATTAGTGTTTTTTTTCTTTTTAAGAGAGACCTTATATCAAATTAAAAAGCCTCTGTACAAACAAAACTAATGCAAACAAGATTAGAAGGGAAGCAATAAACTGGGAAAACATTTTTACAGTTAAAGGTTCTGAGAAAGGCTTCAGTTCCAAAATATTTACAGAATTGACTCTAATTTATAAGAAATCAAGCCATTCTCCAATTGATAAATGGTCAAAGAATATGAACAGACAATTTTCAGATGAAGAAATTGAAACTATCTCTACTCATGAAAGGGTGTTCCAAATCACTATTGATCAGAGAAATGGAAATTAAGACAACTCTGAGATACCACTACACACCTGTCAGATTGGCTAAGAGGACAGGAAAAAATAATGATGATTGTTGGAGGTGATGAGGGAAAACTGGGACACTGATCCATTGTTGGTAGAATTGTGAACGAATCCAACCATTCTGGAGAGCAATCTGAAATTATGCTCAAAAAGTTATCAAACTGTGCATACCCTTTGATCTAGCAGTGCTACTACTGGGCTTATACCCCAAAGAGATATTAAAGAAGGGAAAGGGACCTATATGTACCAAAATGCTTGTGGCAGCCCTGTTTGTAGTGGCTAAAAGCTGGAAAATGAATGGATGCCCATCAATTGGAGAATGGTTGGATAAATTGTAGTATATGAATGTTATGGAATATTATTGTTCTGTAAGAAATGACCAGTAGGATGAATACAGAGGGGTTTGGAGAGATTTACATGAACTGATGCTAAGTGAAATGAGCAGAACCAGGAGATCATTCTACACTTCAACAACAATACTGTATGAGGATGTATTCTGATGGAAGTGGCTATTTTCAGCAATGAGAGGATCCAAATCAGTTCCAATTGATCAGTGATGAACAGAATCAGCAACACCCAAAGAAGGAACACTAGAAAATGAATGTGCAGTACTTGCATTTTTATTTTTCTTCCCAGGTTAGTTTTATCTTCTGAATCTAATTCTTCTCATGCAACAAGAGAACTGTTCGGTTCTGCACACATATATTGTATCTAGGATATACTATAACATATTTAACATGTATAAGACTGCTTGCCATCTAGGGGAGGGAGTGGAGAAAGGGAAGGGAAAAGTTGGAACAGAAGTAAATGCAAGGGATAATGTAAAAAATTACCCATGCATATGTCCTGGCAATAAAAAGTTATTAAAGAGAGAGAGAGAGAGAGAGAGAGAGAGAGAGAGAGAGAGAGAGACAGAGACAGAGAGAGAGACAGAGAGAGGACAGAGAGACAGAGACAGAGAGACAGACAGAGAGACAGAGAGAGAGAGAGAGAGAGAAATACAAAATTAATTAATTAATGATAGAGAATTAACTTAATTTTGAAGCAAGGTTCCCTGACTCTACATTTCACATTTCTTCTATATGCTATCCTGCCTGCTGAATGATCTTAGAGCATTTCATCACTCTAAAGCCAAACTCCCAATGAGTCTCTCGGATTTCTGACTTGATACGGACTGGCAGTTTGTGAGTGTTTAGCTTGTTAGAACTTACTAGAAACTGTGATCTATTATCAGAGCCTTCATGGATGCAGGGTCACTTCTGTGCCACAATAATGTCCTCTTCCCCGGTCAGGCAGATCCCATCTAATAAGTTGCATTCACTTTTGGGTACTTCATTTTAGGAGATATTGACAAGCTAAAGTCAATCCATGTGAGGATAAAGAGAATGGTAAGACACTGAGAATCATCCCATATGAAAATTGACTGGTTGGTGAAACATTGCCTATTCAATATAGAAAACATTCATTAATGTATTTATTCATTTAACCATCTATTTAAAAAAAACATTTATTAAGGGCTTGTTTTATGCAGAATATTGTATTAAACACTGACATAGGAGTTAAATGACATAGTCTCTGCCTTTATAGACCTTACAATCAGTCTATCAATAAACATTTATTAAGCACCTGCTATGTTCCAGACAATGTGCTAAGAACTGAAGATACAAAAAGAGTAAAAAAACTTCCTGCCTTCAAGGAGTTTACAATCAGATTTTTTTTCAACTCTGTGAAGAACTATAATGGGAAAGGATTGAACTTAAATTGTGTCATCCTAAAAGGCAGAAACAGTGTCAGTGACTAAAAGATAGATTTCTACTTAGCATAGAAAAAGATTCCTAACAAGTTGGTCTGATAAACTTCTTTGAGAAGTCCTACACTAACATTGGGTACATTCAAGTAGAGGCTGGATAACCATTTCTAAGAGAAGCTTCTTCCAGCACAAGATTTAAGAGTAGATTAGATATTCTCTGGAGCCACAGTAGAGCATGAACAATGGCCACAACCATTATGGCAGATGGACTAAACCAAGTTGAGGGTGACAGAGAGTGCTCAAACGCATCAATGAATTGTCAGGATGTCTACCCCAAACATGTTAAGACTTTCCCCAGTAGAATGAATGGAGGAGGAAAATTGTTTCTATGATCACAAAGATGGTTGAAGCAGGTACTTTGAAGTACTTAGAGTTTAGTCAGACATTGAAGATGCCAAAGTCATCTACTGCGTCCAAGACATATCCAGTTATCATGACTTTTGTCTTGCTACTGGACTTTAATGACTTTGGAAGACATTGAGATTAAGTACTTTACAAAACTCTGCCTCACTTAAATCCAATTCATGTGCCAAGTCAAGACCTTACTCCATGTGTCATAAGTCCTCTTCAAAGATGAAGGGCAAACAACAAATCTGAAGCTATATTCTATCTCTAAAATTCTATATTGCTCTTAGATGTGACAGATTGATAACTGGAGATCAAAGACCTGGAAAAGACCAAGAGTAAATTCTTTAACCTCCATCAAAACTCTCAATCTATCAATTCCACTTATCATTTGAATTTACTCAGCTATTTTTTCCAATAGACTGCAAATTCCTTGAGGTTAGACACTGGTTTTTGTATCATTTTATCCTTAGTGATGATCATAGAATCAAAATCTTGTCCTTTTTTTAGTTGTTGTTACTTTATGATTGACTGAATGATCAAAAAAGCCTGTTGACAAAGGACCTTACAAATAGTAAATGCAAGAATTAATATCCCAGAATTTTTTTTTATTTTTTTTATTATAGCTTTTTATTTACAAGATATATGCATAGGTAATTTTTCAGCATTGACAATTGCAAAACCTTTTGTTCCAATTTTTCCCCTTCTTCCCTCCATCCCTTCCCCAGATGGCAGGTTGACCAATACATGTTAAATATGTTGAAGTATAAGTTAAATATAATATATGTATACATGTCCAAGCAGTTATTTTGCTGTACAAAGAGAATCGGACTTTGAAATAGTGTACAATTAGCCTGTGAAGGAAATCAAAAATGCAGGCAGACAAAAATATAGGGATTGGGAATTTTATGTAATGGGTCATAGTCATTCACCTTCCAGAGTTCTTTCACTGGGTGTAAGCTGGTTCAGTTTATTACCGCTCTTTTGGAACTGATTTGGTTCATCTCATTGTTAATCCAGTTTCAAGACATGGGGAAATTTACTCATTGACAAAAAATAAATTTGAACAAATATATACATTTTATCTGGTATTTTACTTTCTGTACTCCACATAAAAGATGCTTATATTTTCCAAACTATTTATTCAAATTAGGCCATACACACCCAAATATATAGCCCTACATACACACACACATACACACACCACATATTTTCTCTATATAAATAGATAAAGATAGTTATCTGTACATAGTTATCTTTCTTTCAGTGATGTCATTCGGAATATTATATGTTCTAATTTACTTACTAAAAATAATGTTTATTGTATATTTCTTTTCTCTCACAAGTGCATAAAAGGAGATATTAGAACTAAGATAATAAACATTTCATTTGTCTTGGGATTTGGTCAAATTATCTTGTCAGTATTTATCAATATGATCCTAAATGCATTTGGAGACAATAGAGCTCATTCAAACTGGCTTATAAGAACTGATTGTTAAATTTTCAGTTTGCAAACACTATGAATAATGGTTTGATTTATTGTTTTGTTGATTTTCTAGCTATAAGAAAGTGAAGGAAATGTATTAACAATATGGTTTAAACTTAACAGTATTTATGAACATTTTTTTCCCTTCCTAGAAAGCCAGTTGTAAAAAAAGTTTACCAGCATACCTGGAAAGAACCCTTAGAAAGTATCTTTGTAGTAGCATATCAGAAAAGTGACCCAAATTGGGCCACAAAGAGTCAGACATAAAACTGAACAACAAAAACAAGAATTTCAGAAGTCAGGAATCTTCAAGCTCCATTTGAAATTTTCTTGGTAAAGATGCTTGAGTGTTTTGTTTCTTTCACCAGCTCATTTTACAGATGAGGAAATTGAGGCAAAGAAGGTTAAATAACTTGTCCAGGGTTATAGAGCTAATATGTATATGAAGCCAGATTTAAACTCAGTTCTTCTTGACTCAAAGGCTGCCACTCTATCCCACTGTGCTGCCTAGCAGTACCCAAAAACAAAAATCAGAGAAGCACAGGACTGAAGAATTGGAAGGGACTTTCAAGGAACTCTAGGACTGAAAACAAAGCATACCATTTCCTTCATGAATATCCCCCTTTTGAAAGAATGTGTATATAATAGGTTCAGAATGTCACATTTCTTCCTAGATATGATTCATAAGGGTTTGATGTATACAGTTATATATAGGTTAAGAAGGTTATGAGTATAGCTTAAGAAAGTAGAAAGAAATCACTGATAAAGTAACAATGATACAAGAAAAATAAAGAAAATAAAATATCTTTTAAAAAGAAAAAAAAGACATGTTTGTTTTATGTTCTCATCTATGGACAAAGTATTTTATATGACATATGTTAAGGCATAATAATAACAGATAATGACGCAGTACTTCAAGGTTTGCTAAATATTTGGACATATCATCTCATTTGATCCCTACAATAATCTTATTCTGTCAATATTCTGTTTTATAGAATGTGTGCTTGAAGCAGAATTTGATACAGTGAATAGAGCACTGGGACTGGAGTAAGCAGCAGTTGAGGTCAAATCTGCCCTCAGATACCTGCTAGCTGTATGACCCTGTGCAAATGCCTTAACTGATGTCTGCCTCAGTTTCCTCAACTGTAAAATGAGAATCATCATAGCACCTATCTCCAAGGATTATAATGAAGATCAAATGAGTTATAATGATGGTCAAATGAGTTAATATTTGTAAAGTTCTTACTACACATCTAGACCTAATAAATACTTAATAAAAGCTTGTTTTCTTTTCTTCCTCCAATCTCCCTCAATCTCACCCCATGTCTCCCTCACCTAAGGTCCCCCATCTACTTTGCCATGCTTTCCAAATTATGATCCTTCCTGTTCTTCTAAACAAACATGATTATCTTCCCAATGGAGAATGGAGGATGAGCATTTCATTCAAGATAAATGTGAGTAGCACTGTTTTTATAAAGTCTTAACACAAAAGGGCTTAGCCTCTAAGGCGGTAGTAGCAGCATGATGAAAATCAGAACTCTCCTAGAAAATTAAAAAGGGAAATGCCATAACCCTTGCTACCTAGAAACATGCATAAATATTGGACCAGTATAGATGGCATGATTCCCACAATATTTAATTCCCAGGGTTGTGATAAGTCTTGCATGAGATAATGTATGTAAAGTGTTAGGGAAATGTCAATTATTATGGTGCTGATTGACAGTTTTTCATCAGGTGATTATGATCGTTCAAATTCTCTCTGCCCTAAGTTTAAGTGTCTATGCAATTATATTGACAGATGGTTTAAATATTTTATAAAGATGAAGTAGTAGACAAGGGAAAAGAGTGACAGTATCTTGTCACTGGGATGAATTTTTGACAATTTAATTCTGTGTCACATATCCATTCATCTGTGTCAAGGTGACTGAGTTCTTCTTGTAAACAGAAGTTGCCATAGAGAACTGTGTTCTTAATTGTTCTGAGCCAGGCCTGAGTCAAACTGGTCCCCGATTAGAACAAAACATGACAATCATATATGCACCAAATGACTATTAAAGCAGCTACAGAACAGAAAGGATATTTAGCAAGGATACAGCATTGATTCAAATAAACAAGATTTCCCTTATGTTCACCTGGATTGTGAGTGACTGCTCTTGACTCAAAAAACAATACATTTGTCATGTCCAAAGGACACTGACTTCTCTTGAGCTGGTGGTGTTCTATTAGGAAGTCATAGCAACTGCTCCAGTCTTAGTTCTTTAACTAATCAAGTCTAAGGAACTGTTTCTTGGACTTTTTTTTTTTTGATAGGGGGGAGGAATAAAGGATGGGAGAAGTAACACAGTATAAATGTAGTGCCTTATGAGAAATTTCTCCTAACAGATAAATAAGAGAAATTTATTTCATTAAAAAATAGAAACTGCTTAAAGAAAAGGAAGTACACTTTCAATTTTCAAACTATTTCCTACTCTAACACTAAAGCCTATTTTGACTTATGTGCTCTCAGTAATTTTATTTTTTTTTTAACTGGATTTGTGATTTCCTAGCTACAAGAAGCTCCTAAAGAGGAACTTCTCCTTCCAGGGAGGGGAAGTACCTTTTCTGCAATTTATCATCCTAAAAAATTGTATGAAGCAATAGAAAAGTGGATAGTTAGTTTTATTGAGTTTTTAGTATGATGTAGAGGAGGAATTTTTAGTTCTTCCTGTTGCCACAGCCTGTTCTCTATATACAGTGCTATACCACTAACTGAGATATTGTTCTCTAAACATAAAATAAAAGGGGAGTTCCATTTTAAAAAAATAATTAATTATTGTGATCTTAATTTTAAAGTTATTTATAGACATTTCCTCCTGTCTTCTTCTTTCATTTCTTTTTTCTTCTCTTTCCTTTCCCTTTTTTCTTTTCTTCTCCTCTCCTCTTCCTCCTTTTCTTCCTCCCTCCTTTTACTTCCTTTATGCCTTTTACCCCTCCCCTTGTCTCCTTTCTTCACTCCCTTTTTTCCCTATATTTTTCCATCTTTACTCCTTTCCATCTCTCTTCCTTTCTTCCCTACTTATATAATAATCATTCCTCCATTGCTCTCTCCTTCTCTCTCCATCCCTCTCACCCTTGCTCCCTCTTTTCCTTTTTCCTCCCTTCCACCCTCCTTCCTTTCCTTTCATTTCCTTCCTTCCCAAGAACTTTATATTCTACTGGAGAGGTGTGTGCATGCTATGTGGACATATAAATTAATACAAAACATAATGATAAGCTTAGAATTTCATGATTGGCACCTTCTCTATAACTAATAGCATTTCCTAGAGCAGGGCCTCTTAAACTTTTTTTACTCATGATTCTTTTCACCTCAAAATGGTTTTTTTCAATTTTTCAATTTTTTTTTAATCCTGGGTATATAGGTATGTAAAATAGGTATACAAATCAAACATTTACTGATAATAAATCACAATTCCATGACTCCCACATTCAGTTACAAGCAACCCACAGTTTGAAAAGCTTGGTCCTAGAGCACTGAGAAACTGATTTGCTCACATAGCCAGTATATAATAGGCACTGAATGAGAATCTAATGATTTTCAGCTTTAAGACCAATCTTTATCCATTCTACCATCAAGTCTGTAATATGATCCTGTGATTCTACTCTACCAAAAAAAAAAAAAAAAAAACCACAATATTTGGAGCTAGTTCTTCATTAGTCCTATAGCCCATAAAATATATAGAATAAAATATAAAAAATAGAGACAAAGTAATTGGGAACTGGTGAGCAGTATACAGGGAAAGATTCCCTATGAATAGAGATGAAGGAAAGGTATCATGTAGAAGAAAACTCTGGAACTGAACCTTGAAAGACCTTGTTTATTGTTCATTTGTTTCAGTCATGTCTTACTTTTTTAATTCCATGGACAACTGTCCATGGAGTTTTCTTAGCAAAGACACTGAAGTAGTTTGCCATTTTTTTTCTCCAGCTTATTTTACAGATATGGAACTGAAGCAAACTGAGGTTAAGTGACATGTCCAAGATCACACATATTAGGAAATTTCTGAGATTGGATTTGAACTCAGGTCTTCCCTAATTCCAAGCCCTGCATTCCATCCACTGATCTACCTAACTGCTCACTTGAAAAACCTAAAAAGTATGGAAGAGGAAGGAGAGCATTTCAGGCATGGTTTGCAAGGGGGAAGGAAATGTAATATCATCTCTGGAAAACCAGAAGCTCACCTATTTAACCAGAGCTCTGACTTTAAATTCAGTTCTTTGGATTGGGAAAGGGAGAAGTAGGAAGGGGAATAATATTCTTTTAATGTTGAGTAACACCTGATCTGCTTTTCACTGCCATTTGGGGCATATTGCTACTCAATTTTTCCTCATTGAAAGGACTTGGAGTTAAGCCATCACATTTCAGAAATATCAGTACTGGACACAAAAGAAAAGATGGTGGATCCAGAGCACAAAGGCAAGAAAGATCCAATGGACATCTGTAATTAATCAGCAAGTTGGTCAATAATTATTGAACTCAGATGCTTAGTTTTTCCCTTATTATGTGAAGAAGTTTAATTAAATATATTTTATCTATTTAAAAAGTTCCAATAATATTGTATACAAGAATTGAGGACTTTCTTTCTTTAACTCTGTAGAATATATATTCTACCCTCTTCTAAAACCTCCTCCAATAAGAATTCTTCATCTTCTTGCAGAAAAAAAAAATTGACAATTTTAGGGGAAAGGAAGAAATTTCTGTTGAGGGCCTATATTGGATATTGGGAATGGGAATGAACAGATGAGAAATTCTTAGAACCAAAACAACTCATTAACACTCAAACAGATATAAAACATGTTTTTAAAACAAACAAAAATACCCCAATATTATTTTCCACAGAGAAAATGAAGACAATTTGGTACTTGGTCATGACTTCTCCAAATGCTGCAAATCTCCAAATGCTCCAAATCTTTTTCAATTAGTCTATCAAGTGACATTGATTTAAACATTTCTTATCATATGGTTTATATACCATCTGAATTACTGCATGTAGAGTGAATTTAGTATGTTGAACTGGAATAAAAAGACATATGCTTGATCAAACACATAGGATCATATATTTAGAGTTATAAAACATCTGTGTAACTTTGGGAAAAGTTCATTCCATTTTCACCAAAGAATTTTCAGCAGGTGGGAGCATTGGTACTTCTAATTGTTTCAATATATTTCCTTTTGGAGTTGTCAGAATACTTGTATTCTATTACAAATTGATTACCATAAGGCTTTAGGAATAGATTGCATTAGGTCTGCAATCAGAAAGATTCATCTTTATGAGATAAATGTTCCCTTAGACATTTACCAGCAGTATGACCCTAAGTAAGTCACTTAACCTCTATTTGCCTCAGTTTCCTCATCTGTAAAATGAGAATAATAATATCTTACCTTTTAGGGTTATTTTGAGATTCAAATGAGAATAATTCTAAAATTCATAGCAGACTGCCTAGCCTGTAGTATATGGTATATAAATGGCATTCCAAATCCCCAATCCTCCCCAATAATCCTCCTGGATACCATTCTCTTAAACCTCAACCCCATCTCCCAAAGAACTTTTGCCTGACAATGTCCTTGGTCTATCGCCTTCTGACATAGATGGTTGAGCCTTTATCTTATCTTAGAGGAAATGTAATTTTTCCTGACTCTCTTTTTCTCATTTGGCAGGCCTTGACTAAATTATTAGATATCAGCTGTTTTAAGCTGTTCCTCCTCCTCAGCCAGAAGTAGCCTACATATTAATTTCCGGGTACTATACTACTAGTATTTCAGGAATTTTTTGAATGATCAAATAGGTCATAATTCGTGAAACTCTTTCCTTTTTGTTTAACCTTGCAATCAATTACTTTGCAATCCTCCAAAATTTTATACCTTTTTTCAATGTTCTTATACAATCAGTATACATATACATAAATGTACTAAGAAGACGTATATATATATATATATATATATATATATATATATATATATATAGAAACCTAAAAGTAAAATATACATACATGTATTTGTATTTTGTATATATGTGTATATATGTATATTCTCTATAGCTATGCATACATATTTGTATAGGTCAGTTAGGATAAACTCTAAATATATAGGTATACCGTATAGATGGACACACATATTTATCTATACACAGAAATTTTATTTTTAATCTATATGTGTGATGATTATAATGATAATAATAAATAACATTTATATAGCATTTACTATGTGCCAAGTACTATGCTAAGAACTTTAAATTATTATCTCGTTTGATCCATACAATAACCCTAGAAGGTAAGGGGTATTATTATTCTCCTTTTATAGATTGAAGAAATTGAGACAAAAGGAGCTGAAATGACTTGACCAGGGTCATGCAGTTAGGAAATTGGAGGGCACTTTTAAAATCAGGTCTTCTTGATTCCAGGTTCAGAGTTCTAATCTACTGTATCACCTATCTGTTATAGCTGTTATATGTATGTATGTATGTATATGCATATGTAGTATATATTGTGTATGTGTATGTAGACATACATACATGTACACAAGTTCAATATAGGCTCTATGTGTGTGTGTCTGTGTCTGTGTGTGTAGAGAGAGAATGAGGGGGGAGGAGAAAAAGAGAGAAAGAAAGTTCATTAATTTCTGGGACACCTTTTATATATGCTAAGGATGGCATAAGCATAAACTATATATATATATGTATATATATATATACTATTTTTGGTTTTACATTCTGTTTATTCTTCTAATATCAGGAGGCCTTTATGGGTCTCAATACACATTAAAATAACATCTTGCAATCAAGTCTGCTCCATTTTTCAAGAGATTATTCCATAATAACCAACAACGTTAGGAGAAACATTAAGCATCCAACATTATGCAAAAATAAAAAAACTAAGCAATGTTATATACCTTGAATGATGGTAAGCTAAACAATAAATCAGATTTGTCAAATAGTGGCAATGCTACAGTTAAAAACCATTGCATTCATATATTAACAATTGGTGTATATCTGGGCAACAGCACACAATAAATCAAAATCAATTGCACATGCACATAATCTCATCAAAACATGCATGATGTGTTAGTGGTATCAACAAAAAAAAGCATTCTGCATTCACAATTATTCAACAACTGCAACAGATTGATTACAGAAAAAAGACTTGTCACTGGTAGAATAAAACATAACAAGACCAGATAAATTTAAAAGACAAAATTTTCTTTAGATTGGGAATACAAAAAAAATTCTGTGGATAAATAGGTTTTTTAATGAAAAATCATTTCATAAGAAAGCAATAGTCAGCAAGCTAGACTAATATTCTGCTCAAAGTAGAAAAAAATAGATTAAAATTTCAAAGGAAGAGAGTTGTTGAAATATTTCAGTAGAAAGTATTTCAGTAGAAATATTCAGATTTCAATAAAGAAATCTCCATGGGAGACAGAAAATGACCTTTACAAAGCAATTCAGAGGATGAACTACTATATATAATGAGCCTAATGTAATATACCCACAATTGTACAGGGATGGCAGCATCTGTGTTTGATGCTAGATGAATTCTAACATCAGGTAAGACTAGTAGCAGCTTTATACTAAGTGGTTGAGTGAAACTATGAGTCCAGCCGTCTTGGGGCCCTCAGTAGCTGTGATTCAAATGCCTCAGCCCCCACCCTAGATGGGCTTTTCCTCAGTTTACTTTTCTTTATGGATCTCCTTTTGTATCTCTCTCCCTCTTTTTTCAGGACTTCTCATTTCTTCCCTAACTTTTACTAAAGGAGAAAGATTTTTTGTTTTGTTGACATTATCCTTTCTGGTCTGATACCATTCCAAAAATAACCACATTAATTGTGTAGATGGTCGCCAAGTTTATCCAACAATTAAAATAGCATAGAAATGGAAAGGTTAGTAGGAAAATAAAAGCTTATAGTCCATTTGCTAACGTGTTATCACATTTATCAGATTGGCTAATATGAAAGAAAAGGAAAATTATTAATTCTGGAGAAAATGTGGGACAATTGGAACAATAATGCACTATTGATGGAATTGTGAACTCATTCAGAAAGCAATGGTAAGTTTTGTCACCCTAACTTGGGGGCTCTAAAAGCAGGACACAACAATTGCACAATATTGTTATAGCTGTGTGCAATTTTTCTCCTGATAGTGTCTACTTCACTCAACTTCAATTGATGTAAGACTTTCCAGGGTTTTTTCGAAATCTTCTTGCTTATCAATTTTTATACCATAGTAGTATTCCATTATATTCATATGCCACAATTGTTCAGTCATTCTCCAATTGATGGGTATTTCCTCAATTTACAATTCTTTGCTACTACAAAAAGAGTTGTGATAGTTTTGTATATGTGAGGCCTTTTCCATTTTTTCCCCTGAAACAATTGGGGTTAAGTGACTTGCCCAGGGTCACACAGCCAGGAAGTGTTAAGTGTCTGAGGTCAGATTTCAACTCAGGTCCTCCAGACTTCAGGGCTAGTGCTTTATGCACTGTACCAATTAGCTACCCAGGTCCTTTTCCATTTTTTATGATCTCTTTGGGATATACATCTAGTATTGATGTTGCTAGCTCAAAGGATCACAGTTTTGGCCTTTTGGACATGGTCAAAGGACATGAACAGATAATTTTCAGACGAAGAAATTGAAAGCATCTCTAGTCATATGTAAAGGTGCTCTAAATCGCTATTGATCTGAAAAATGCAAATTAAGACAAATTCGAGGTACATGTGCAAAAATGTTCCTGGCAGCTCTTTTTTTAATGACAAGAAACTGGAAACTGAGTGGATGCCCACCAGTTGGAGAACTGCTGAGTAAGTTATGGTATATGAATGTTATGAAATATTATTGTTCTATAAGAAACGATCAGCAGTATGATTTCAGAGATTCTTATAGAAACTGATGGTAAGTGAAATTAGCAGAACCAGGAGATCATTGTACACAGCAACAGCAAGATTATACAATGATCAAATCTGATAGATGTGACTCTTGTCAACAATGAGATGATTCAGGCTAGTTCCAATGATCCTGTAATAAAGAGAGTCATCTACACCCAGAAACATGACTGTGGGAACTGAGTGTGGATCACAATATAGCATTTTCACTTCTTTTGTGGTTGTTTGCTTGAATTTTTTTTCTTTCTCATTTTTCTTCCTTTTTGATCAGATTTTTCTTGTGCAGCAAGATAGTTGTATAAATGTGTATATTTATATACATTATATTCAATTTACATATATTTTTTACCATGTTTAATATACATTGGATTACTTGACATCTAAGGGAAGAGGTGAGGGGAAGGAGGAAAAATTGGAAGCTTTTACAAGGGTCAATGCTAAAAAAAATTCCTCACATAAAATGAAAATAGCTTCATTAAAATAAAAATAAATAAAAATCTTCAATAAAAAATAAAGTGCATGCTGAAAATTATCTTTACATATAATTGGAAAAAATGAAATATTATTAAGTATGGATGAATTATATTGCTTTTATTGACTGTTCTAAAACTTCAAATCACTTCTTTATTCATTGATTATTCATATACTGAAACAATATGTAAAGGCTATTCAAGTACCATGAGAACATGAGTATTTTATGTCCCCATTAGACATACATATACATACAACTTTTCACTTTATAAACTATGTCACCCAAGATAATAGTGTCAAAAATAATTTTAAAAAAGAAGTAGCATCTTTCAAAGATACATTTAAAGTTCCTAGGTTCTGCCTAATTTAAAAATTATTACCATTGCTTCTAAACAGAAGAGAATACAACTTCCAAGTAAAAAAGGGAACTCTATCAAAACATCTTATTAATCACAGATGGAAGACTTCAAAAAATATATCTCCACTAAAAAATACTCTAATCTGCTTCTCCTTTTGGGGACTATTTTTCCATTGATTACAAAATATGCTTTGCATGTAATAGTTATCAAATTCTTAACATACACCAAGGAAAAGTTTCTTGAAATGAAAATTTATTGTTATATATTTTGAATCTTCCCTAATCTTCTGGACACATGACAACTCCCCCACATTTTTTTTCTTTTCTTTTTGTTTTCTCTTCTTATTTTACATTTAAGGTTAAAGTAAAGAAATACATTAAAACAAACAAAAATCAATACCAGTGTCGGCATATATTTTTGGAATGATATCACTGAACTTAATGAATTTGGGAAGAAGACTGATACCCAGAAGTATTAGTGAAATACAGAGTCTATCTCCTTAACGTAGCAAAAGAAAGACTAGCACTTCCATTTCCAAAAAAGGGGGAAATTGATAGGTCTTCTGCGAGTCCACAAATACCTTTAAAAGAACCAAATCACTTCTTCAAGCAATAGTAAAAGCTGACAACAGGCAATTTGCCTTTAGCTTATTTGAGTTTAACAAAAAATGTTTTGCTTCTGGATAGAGCTTATAATATGGCTAAGATCCAAAAGCAGAATCAATAATTACCAAAAGAATTTTTACCTATGATTGTCTAAACATTGATTCACAAAAAATTCAGAACAATGTTTTTAATATATGTTTATAAATCAAATACTTATAAACCACAAGCCACATAGAATAAAATTAAATCATGTGGAAAGATAATGAGGTATATGCCATTCCAGTCATTCTATCTATTAGAGTTGTATCTAAGATACTTTCAGTGGGATTTTCATAGAATAAGCTTGCATTCAAGCACGTTTATTTATTTTTTTAAAAAGCAATTGTTTTATCCACATATGTAATAATGCACAGAAAATTACATGTAAAAGAATAATAGCAAGATGGTAATATATTCATGAAGGTTTTAAATCTGAATTATATTGGGGAAAAAAGACGAGAATGAGATAAATAGCAATAAAAAATAATTGCTATCTTTTGCATTGCACTTAAAGATTTATGAAGTTTCTTCATCCCTGATCTTATTTTAGCTGCATGATATCACTCTGATGAAAATGGCATTGTTATTCTCATTTTATAGAAAAGGAAACTAGGCCCTAAAGAAAATAAATGATTTGCCCAGAATTTTAGTCATCTGGATGGTGAGTCACATCATAGCTACTTCACTAAGACAGCATTTGAACTCACCTTTCATGGCTCCATCCTGACAAGAAATTTGAAGGATGAACTGAATTTTCAATTTTGGTGTATCTATAAAATGGTAATAATACCTGCCCTCTTTCCTTAATAGAAAGGGTTTAAAAATAACTAAGATTCTCTGGCTTCCTTGATATTCCCTGGATAAAACACTCCATTTTCATTTTAAAAGTTATCCTCCATGCCTGAAATCTCTCTCTTTTCTCTTAATTTCCCTAGCTTCCTTAAAGTCCTTACTAAAATTTTACCTTCTAGAGGAAACTTTTCCTGATCCCCTTTAATTCTAATCTCTTCCTTCTGCTGATCATCTCTAATTTATCTTTTGTATATTTTCCTTATTTACAGTTGTTTTCATGTGGTCTCCCCAATAGATAGTGAGTTTCTTGAGAGCAGGGATTGTCTTTTGCTTTTTTTGTAACTGTAATCCATTAACCTCTAAATCTATGCTTCTATGATTCTCAACTATGATGAAACACTTTAAGAGCAGAGATAGTGTCATATGTTTTGGTTTTCTCAGAGCCTTACATATTTTTCTCTACATAAGTCTGTCTGTCTGTCTCTCTGTGAGTGTGTGACTAGAAGGACCTTATTTTCTGTTTTGATTTTCTTGTATTTCCCCTTCCCCTGGATAAAAACAAAAACAAAACTTTTATTGTAGCATGGAATAAGAAGCAGGCATATAGTGTTGTTACCACATTCTAATGGAATCACACTCATCTGTGACATCCTTTCAAGACTATTTACCCCCAAACATCAGTTTTTCTGCTAGTAAAGTCTTTACCCATTTTTTCTCCTATTTGAGATCTAGGTCTTGTCTGTGTTATAATCAATAATTTAATTTTTTGTAGTGAATATTAAATCAAATTATTCGTTCAATTGATTCCATAGCAAGCATCTCAAATCATGTTTCCTACATTAAGCCTTCTTCCAAAGAGATGTTGTCAGCCCCTTTTCAATTACATCAATTTAAAGATACTACACTGTACTTTATGAGTGATTTAGGAGATTTCCAAGAATAATCTTGACAACAGAAAGTTTTGCATTAGTGTTGACTTTAAGATCTAGCCTTGGTAACTATCTCTCTCACACTCTCTCTTTGTCTTTCTTTCTCTCTCTCTTTCTCTCTCTCTCTCTCTCTCTCTCTGTCAAGATTTCAGATGCTGACTTCACCCATCTTTTACATAGAGTAGCTACCCCTATCTGCTATTGGGCTACTTTCCTTCTTCTTTCTCAACTAAGATAATTAAGAGTAATACTCTTCTATTTCCATATTAATTATTAAAATTGAAACACCTTTCTCATTAATGATTAGTTGTGAATCACCATTCCAGTTTATTAAATACAAATATTTAATAAACTATATAAAATTATTTTCTCATAAACTTTTATTCATTTCTCCCTCTAATCTTTGGATCTTAATAAACATTTATGTCATTGGGTACACTTTTTATTAACAATATAACAAACAATAAAACCAAATCAAATAATTTGTAATATATTGTGAAATATGTATGTATATATGTACATATATATGTCTGTATATGATATATGTGAAAAAACTTATAATTAAGGTTACTGCTAATTATCACTAAGATTTTGGAAATGAGGCCTTTATCAGAACCTTTGACTGTAAAAATGTTTTCCCAGTTCCTTGCTTCCCTTCTAATCTTGTCTGTATTAGTTTTGTTTGTACAAAAACTTTTCAATTTGATATAATCAAAATTATCTATTTTGTGATCAGTAATGATCTCTAGTTCTTCTTTGGTCATAAATTCCTTCCTCTCGCACAAGTCTGAGAGGTGTATCCTGTGTTCCTCTAATTTATTTATAATTTCATTCTTTATGCCTAGGTCATGAACCCAACAAATGGAATATTCTACTGTGGTAGTCAGCCTCCTAACTTTCCAGAGAGAGGTAGGTACATTTCCTTACTTCTTCTCTGGAACCAAGATTTAAGTAATTTATAGAAAATTCATAAGTATGCAAGACATGCAGTCCTAGGGTTAGAACCCAGACAGTTCAGCCAGTCTAATCTTTGCTATCTGACAACATCCCAGAAGGAAATTTTGTGAGATTAAATAATAGTTCATCTTCCATGATGTTCGATTCAGTTTAGATTAGATTAGATACTTCTTATATATCTTGTACTGTGCTACTGAATCATTAAAGATTCAGATAAGACAAAAAAAAATTGAGTAATAATAATCCCTGTCCTCATAAAGCTCATATTCAATTAACCTAGATAGAGTAGAAATATATCTTTTCTTTAACTCATTAATATAATGTAGCTTGAACTACTCCTTAGGGGTGCATTCATATGACTTTTTTCTTCCCCTATATTTCTATTTTGTGGAAATATTTAATCCAGTTTTTTTCTGAATTTAAAATAAGACTGCCAACTCCATCATTTCAGATGTAATAACTTTTATTATTTTTTTTGACTGGAATTATTACATTGCTTACACACAAAATCTTAGTGCTCTAAGAAACCATTTTATTTTTCTAGCCCTTAGTATCAGGGGCTGCAGAAAATTATAGGGCTTTTTTTTTGTTTTGTTTTGTTTTGTTTGTTCCCCAAAATTATAAGGAAAGTTTGAAAGAATTTGAGCAAAATAGGATGGAAATATCTATGCCAGTGTTCTTGCAGTTATACAAATAAGGTTCATAACTGATAAACAAGTAATGAACATTCTATTAAAGCTTGAGTTGTATAGGGCTTTCTTATTAGAATATATATACATATGTAACATACAAAATATGGATTAATAGATTGCTTATTCTTATAACTATTAATAGATTACTAATTAAATATGTATTATTTTATTAGGTAAATGTTTGGAAATAATTGCTGACAATCATTACCCATTATAAAATCATAATGAAGTCAATAGTACTCATTAGAGTTTGGCTAGGGATCCTCAGTAAATCATCTTTGTCAATATTTAGCATATTTTTTCTTTCTTTGAAAGTATTTTATACATTTCAATTTTCCTAAAATTTCAGATTTCCCCCGTTTATCTCTAGGGGTTAAAAAAAGTGCTCCACGGCTTCAAAATTATCAAGCAATATACTTGATGTGATCCCTAAGTATGGAAGAAACTTAATCAACACTAAATGAAAAAACTGCATTACAACTAAAAAGATGATCTGTCTATTAACTAGACAGATAACAGCAACAAAAATAAGTGTTTAGATTTTCAAAGATTATTAAAGCAAATAGATATTTTAAACTCTCCAATAAAGAATGATGAATCAACCCACATTCAAAGGGACACAAGAAATAGACAATCTAAAAAATTCAAGTAGGCCAGACTGAGATGCTATCATTATGCATGCTAATGCTCCTGATGCTACTGCTGCTGCCACTGCGTTATTTCTCCCCTTCCTTCTCCTTCATATGTATAGCAAGCTGTGAGAAAAATGTTTCACTAATGTAGCTGAAGAGAAGCTTCTCAGGTTGAAGGATCACAGTTTTGCAGCTTCCAGGGAATTTTGAGGTTATCTTGTATACTTTCCTCATCCTATATTAGAAGAGGAAATTAAGATCCAGGTGGCTTGGCTAAGGGAACATAATCAAATATTCTGAGATATAGGGATATCACAAATACCTAAGAGGAGAAAATGACCTGGGTAAGATGTCAGGGGTCTAGCCATTAATTTTCCAGAATAAGACAGGCTTCCGTATCTGAGTTTCTGTTCCTTTCCTTTATAAAATGTCAGGCTTCCACAACTGAAAATTTTCCATATGGCTTCTATCAATATCGATGGAACATAAACTAGGGCTCTCTCCTGTCTATTGGATCTATGTTTCTCAAGATTCCAGATACTGATAGCTATCTTACATGGATTGGAACATTCTCCTCCCATAATTTTATTAAATATTTTTATTTCTCAGAATTCCAACTTTTTATAGCAACCTAAGAAGAACAAGAATTCTCCACTGGATATCATATTCATGTCTTTGCATAACTATTGGATTTAAATGTATTGGGTCTTCATAGAATGCTATTGTGGCTTTAGGTTGAAATACAATTATCCTAGCATTTGAACATGCAAACTAAATTATAGTCAACCAGTTGACCATGTATTCTACTTAATAAATATGCCAAATTTCTAAGTACATACCTAGGTTTCTAAAGATTACATTTGGTTTCTCCTTCAGTTTTCGAAATTTTGGTTTTTATTATGCAATCTCCTGGTGATGATGAACTTCTCAGAGAAGTTATTAAGCAAATTAGCTCCTAAAAGGCGACAAGCACCTGCATCCTGGAACTCCTGACCTCTTGAACCCACAAATTTGCCACCAAAGCTAGAAACAGCCATTTCTCATTATTGTTCACAACCTGGGCTCAGGTAAAAAAAAAAAAAAATAAAGAAGTAGCTGGGATATAGAAGCTCAATTTCAGGCTTACATAGGCAAGTACTTGTTCCATCCACTGTAGCCAGTGTACATATTTTATAGAATTCACCCTCTTACATATAGACATATATATGTATATATACATATACACATATGTATATATATATGTATATATATATATATATATATGAACCACATATACTTATAGCTAGATATATGCTGATCTAAGTTTACTTTCCTCACTTTCCCTCACTTTGTATTTGCCATTTATGTCTTCAGCACAGATTTTTTTATTGAACATACTGTTTTTTTGTTTGTCTCCCACACTATAACTAGGATATTCTTTCCATAGAAAGTTACCTTTTCACTCAGGAAAAAGGTTGTTCTTTCAAGATGTATTGTCTCTCTTTACTCCAGATTGTTCCTGTCTTTGTATCCCAGTAACTAACACCCAGCACATAGTAGGTGGTTAATACCTGCTGAATTAAAGTAAACAAAACAGAATAGAATGGAAATGCTTAATCTTTTTGTTTTTTTAAGCTATCCCAGTTATTATAATTAGTGTGTATTGATTTTACATGCTAATCCCATCTCCCTTCTTGGGACTGTCTTTGTAAAGGTAGGCTTCCCAATGGAGTAATGGAAAAATTACAAGTGAACAAAAGAAGGTGTGGTTCAAGGAGGGGCCCAGAGCCTGAAGACAACTAACTGAAAACACCTTTATTTCATTCTTGGGACAAAATCAATTTAATGATTTATATGCTTTGAATCAGAGGCTTAATTTATCTGTTGTTTTACTGACTATGAAACTTATGCAAAGAATGCCACATAAGCAGAATTTAGTTAGGAATGTTCACCCTGACAAATGATATTTAACATTAGTGCAAATTATTATTACCTTTACTATAATTATATATAATTATTGCTATTATCACCCATGACTGTCCAGGGCTAGAGACAGAGCTGCCATATCTCCATGTCAATCTGAACTACGTTCAGGTATTTTAGACCCAGTTTCAAGGAACAAATTTATTACAAGGAGGGGTCGAATGGAAGGGTGAGGTGCAAGGTTGGGGTAGTGATGAACACTGGATCCTTCAAGCATATCATTCCTCTGAAGAATGCATAGAAGCCAATAGGAGTCAAGATATTTTTACAATCTTAAGCAGTATACTTGTGAATATTGTTAAAGTTTTAAAGGATATCAAGATTAAGGGCGTCTTAGCACATCCCTCTTATTTTACAAAGAAGTAAATTGAGATCCACAGAACTGATATGACTTACATGTAGCAAAACATCAAAATCTGGCTCCTAATTCAACATTCACTCTACCACACTTCCTTGTCAAAGATTACTCGATCTATATTTTATGTGTTGCTATAGATTTCATTTGGCTGTATAGTGCTACTGTAACTCTTAGATAAATCCAACATAGTCAGAGTGAACAATTTTGGGTACTTATAACTGTTAGATTTCTGCTGTGTTTTCCATTTCAAACTTTTAGATTTATATTCATCAGTTATATCTTTCTCTTTTTTTTTGCTTTATCTCCCTTTTTAGGACCATGGCAGTTTCATAAAAGTGAAATATTATCTTTCTCAACGTTTGAGAATACTTTGTGTATGGCAAGTATTAATTGTCTTTTAAATGCCTGTTAGAATGGTAGAATTCACCTGTAAATCTGTCTGGTTCACAGCTTCCCTATTTCCCATTGACAATTCCTTTATGGCCTGTTCAGTTTCATTTTCTGAAACAGGGTTGTCAAAGATCTCTATTTTAAGTTCTGTTAATTTAAGCATTTTATATGGTATAGCTAATACTTTATCTAAAAAATTGCATTGCATAAATAGCATATTATTGTTGTATCAGGTTCTGATAATTTTTAAATTTTTTCTTATTCTTTCATCTGTTTTTTGTGGAATTTTTAGAATAATTTTCTTTTTCTTTCCTTTTTGATCATTTTAGCTAAAATTTCATCAATTTTGTTAGTACTTTCAGAGAACTAGCTTTTAATTTTTTTAATATTACTCTTAAATTTTAACCCATTTCTTCTCTAGGATTAAAGATTTCTTCTTTATTTTGGTTAGTTTGCTAATTTTTTAATTTTGTTCATTGAATAATTAGTATCACAATTCTCTCATTTTCTAGCTTCATAATGTATGTAGTGATATGTTTCTCCCCTCCCCCTTTTTGAAAACTATTTTTGCTGTTTCTCAAGAATTTGGATATATTATCTCATCATTATTATCTTAATATAATGATTAATTTTCCATAATTTCTTCTTTTAACTCATTATTCAGGCTATCACAATTAATTTTCTTCATTTAAGTCTATTTGTTTTGCTTGTATTCCCCATATTCTGGATAATTTTCAATGTATTATTGTGAGAAAAGATTTAGTGAATCTTTTAAAATATTTATTTATAATTTCTATATAATCTGGTACATACTCTACTTTTGTAAAAGGACCTTATGATGGCAAGAAATGTACTTTAATGTTCCCATTCAGAACATATCAAAAAATGTTCAGCTCTACATTTTCCTTTTAATTTTTTCTTATGCTTATCTAACAGTGAGAAAAGAACATTAAAAACTCCTAACATGTTTGTGTTGCTATTTTGTTCAAATTTACTTTAATTTTTATTCAGTAAATTAAAGAACATAAATATTTCTTAGCATTACATAATACTTTTATAAATATAGTGCATGTATGTGCTAGAGCACAGATAAATTATAACTATTTTAGATATTATCAAAAGATATGTGTGTGGCCTCTTTGATATATTTTGAAATATCCTTTTCCATTTTATTCTGAATTGTAGGAATTCAAAAGAATGTGTCTAGTTTTTGCCACTGTCATCTTGGCAAGAAACCTGGGTGGCTTGCAGAGACTGGCAATACATATTTCTAATTGCATGTATGTGATTTTTCTTGAAGTGTTTGATATATTATTGGATTATAGTGTTGCTTGAGAGAAAGTGTTGGCATATGCAATCTTTTGGGATAAAGGATTTGGGAGATTTTTTTCTTTGCATTGATAGCACTTGCCAAATAAGTACTTCACAGTGGAATAGTTGTATTTTTCCAGTATTTGAAGCTGGAAGTCTATATTTTCCAATGTATTGCATATCTCTTCTCATATCTCATTATTTCTTTGCCTTGCTTCATGAATTTGAGATTGTAGCTAAATTTGAGAATATCAGAAGAAAAAAGGTGAATTTTTCAAATTTGCAAATGTATTTGGGTTTTTCTTTATTTGAAAGTTCTCTCCTTTGAATCATATCACAATTTATACTTGCTCATCCTATACTACTCCTTCCTCCTCACTTATAATGATATCCTGAATTACCAGGTGAGTTTCTACTTACTGTTTTTACAATAATCCCTCTCTATTTCCCCCCTAACACTTTGGATGCTACCTCTTCCTGGTGACTAATATTTCTTTTCTTTTGAAAGGTATAACTCTTTCTTAAAGGAGTTGATCTCCTAATGTGCAAATTTCAATGGACAAAATCTATTAGGAACTCCTGGTCTCTCACCATGGACATCCACTTCACCCCACCCTTGAGAATAAATATTCTTTAGTAATACTCTCTTTTTTCCTTCTACTCTTTCCTTCCCAAACCTGCTTTTCTCCTATTCTCCTTCAGCTGCCATTCTTCTTTATAGATTTGCAAAAGTACTCTATCCACCTTTGAATTGGGCTGGGCAAAAATGCAAGTTCCCCTTAAGTCTATTCTTTTTCCTCCTCCCATTCTCCCATCTCCTTAAGGTAACCCCTCTCAGAAATACGTTTTATTTGTAGGGGATCACAAGGTTTAGTTCACATGGCATTAATTTATCTTCTATCTTCCCTCTTCTTGATTCTATAGTTATAAAGCTTTAGCCTTTTAGGTAGTTTTTTCCCTAGATGAATCTTTTTTTTTTTTTTTTAATCCTGTAGTTCAGTTTCTTTAAAACATCAGCATAAAGCCTATAAAGAAGAGAAAATCGATTACATTATTTAGTCTTTTCTTGACAATTGTGCTTACTTGCTTTTCTCATTACTATATCTTGGGGGATATTTTCAAATTGATACTCTGTTTACTTCATTTTTTCTTTTTTTTTGTTTTTTTTTTCATGAATTTCTCAATGCTTCTCTTTCACTGAAGGTCCATCAAGTTGAAGGTTAACATCGAGGGGAAAATAACTCCTGTAATCTCTTGAAAAGAAGCCGGCCAATAGATAATGTGTAGAGATAAAGGGTGGCATTGAAAAAGGGGAAAGAAAAAGGGAAATCTTGTTTCTTTGGTGGGTGAGGAATCCCACTAAAAAATGCTGCTATTGGGGAGATCTTTTATAATGTGAGGTGGGGACTTGACAATGGATATAAATTGCAGGGATTTGTACTTAAGAGATACCACTGATTCTACCTCAAAAGGGGTAAAAAGGGGTAATAAGATCTCCTAAAAGCAGGTGACATCCAGAAGAGTAGGAGGGTATAGACCCAGGGTAGAGAGAGACTTCATGGCAAATAGTAAAATAAAATAACAAAGCTAAATTGGTAAGGAATCAGTTATTGTTTTAATGGAATATGAAAAATAGAAGTAATAACAATAAAGTGGATAGTTAGGTGGCACAATGAATAGAAAGATAAGCCTGGAGTCAGGAAAACTTCCTGAGTTGAAATTTGTTTTGAGACACCTACTAGCTGGGTGACCCTGAGCATATCACTTAACTCTGCCTCAATTTCCTTATCTGTAAAATGAGCTGGAGAAGGAAATGGCAAATCACTTCAGTGTTTTTGTCAAGAAAACTCCAAATGGGGTCATGAAGAGTAGGACACAATCCAAATGACCCAACAAAAACAATTAACTAACGTTTCTATAACTAATACTTTACAGTTTTGACTATAGCTCTGCATGATGAAATAATTGTTTTTTTTTAATCTCTTTAATAAGTTGCAATAATCAACAGAGTGAAGCAAAGCAAGGAGCAGGTACAAGTACAAGGTAACAAGTAAGACCTCTTAAAATTCTTCAATAAAAGACTTGATAAAAGATCTCCTGAGGCCTGTCTAGTCAGTGATCAAAAAAGGTAGGAAAAGAACCCAACAGCTGCTCAGAACTTGCCATTCTGCTTACTAACCACAATATTAACTTGTTACTATTAAAAGTATGGCCAAACTATGACTATGGGAAAATGATACCTCTAGAGTATTGGGCAACTGTGGACTAAAAAAAAAAAAAAATAAACAAAAAGTATTATAGAAGAAACCTGGTACACATTCCCCAACAGATGGAAAGGCATAAGTAAAATCTTCAATGCAAAAGGTACAATTCCCAAGACTCAGCAAATTTGAAGGTGCAGTTGGGCCTTATTGGCACTTTTCTTGAAAACACCTTGATCAGCATGGCTTCCCATATCTCTTCCATCATCAAAGATACATTGTTCTGATTTTCACTTTAATGTACTGCTGTCACTTTAATGTACTGCTGATGATGAAATAATTGTTAACATTTATTGGTGACAGCGTGGTATAGTGGGTCTATGTTGAATCTGAAATCAGAGAATACTGTCATTTTCTGGCTCTGATACTTGCTACCTGTACTATCTTGAATGAGTCATCTAACAAATATAAGTCGTAATTTCCTCATCCATAAGATGAAAGGGTTGGATTAGATGATCTCAATTGCCCCAGATAGCTCTATATCATAGGAATCACAATCACATATACTTTGTTCCTCTCTTCCTCCTTTTCCTCTCATTTGGATTTAAACTGGGTTTCACATTACTTTTTTTTTATTCATCACCTAGGGATGACTTAAGGGCTCAGAAATGGCAGGGGAAAGTTCTTAGTTGCAACACTTTTTATCTGAAAGTCAACAACATCAAACACTATTGATAGGTCAGTAATAAACAATATGGAAGAATAGAATAATCTCTGGGATTATTAATCCTTCCAGTCACTGTGATCTTTGTACTTTAAGTGATTAGGATCCAGGGAAAAAGGCTTGACTATCCTTTCATCTCTCTGTCATAAAAAAAGGGATAACAAACATAGAATTAGGTTTTTCTAGTAGATTGTACAGAATGTCATGTTTCATTTTTGAATAATTAAAAGATCTCTTGTAGGTGAGAGCACATTTTTGTTTCTGGTTCCTTTCAACTCTTCTTGAATAGGGAGGATTTGAAAAGGTAAATGTGTGTTCCATGAAGATAAGCTGGAAAAACTTGTTTTAAAATGACCATGTGATTTCAGTGAACTGTTAGAAGTTCAGCATGAATCAGCTGCAATCAAGAAAGCTAATGAGATTTTGACCTGCAGTGAAGGGCACATCTGCAAGAAATCACCCCAAATTCAAAAAACTCCAGTGGCTCCCTCTTGCCCCTAGGATAAAATACAATTTTATGTTCAAAATCCTTACAGATGGGCTACTGATTTTGCTTTCATACATTCTGTATTCCAGGCCAATTCTTGAATGGCATTGGGTAACATCTCAGGTATGGGAGACCTTAGGCAAATCCCTAACCTTCTTCCTCACATATAAAACGAAGGGATTGGGCTAGATGGCCTTTTAAAACCTCTTCCAGTTTTAATTTTGATTAGATTGGCAATTCACTTCCCATTTTGGGGACTATTTACTCATGCCCCAAAGAAATAAGGTTCGTTCCAGATAAATATTTTGTGATTCTGAATTTAAAAAGTTGGGTTTTGTTTTTTGTTTGTTTGGGGGCAGTGGGATCAAATGACTAGCCTAGAGTCACACTGTAAGGCTGGATTACAGGGCCAGTGCTCTGATGTGCCATCTTACTGACCCTGATTTTTTAATACTTTAATTTAATTTATTTTTAATTTAATATATTAATTAAAATATTTTTAATATTTTAAATCTGGATGAGATTTTACTGAAAGAGACTAGTTTATTTCCCTCAATTTACAGAGAAGAAAATTGTTTCTCCGTTGTATTTGGTGTGGCTTAATGGAAAGAGCTCCAAATTCAGGGTCAGAAGCTCTAAATTCAAAGTGTAACCCTGCCCTCTCAAGCTTTAGTTTTCTTATTTGTAAAATGAAGTTAGACTGTGTCTCTCTTAAGTTTTCTTCCTGCTCCAGTTCCTATAAATCAACTTAGCTTACTCAGGTCAGTTTTTACCAAGTGGGATCTGAGATTTTGCATCACAGATATTTATTTGTGTACCTAGTTTCCTTGAATTATTAACTCCCTATGGTATATCTGAAGTCCTCTGCTCCTGCTGCCTCTCCTTTATCCTCTGACTCTCTTTTCAATCACTATGCAAGTTGACTACTGACTAGATCCCCTCACTAAAGCTGATGACCTTGTCTCTGTTAACTCTCATCCTTGAATTCTTGTGGTTTGTTCTTCTTTCTCAAGGAGCCCTGATGATATCATGGGTGATGTCTTGACTTGCTTGTGAATTGAATTTAAGTGAAGCAGAGTTGCCCAGTCTCAGCCCCATTCTTTCTTCCAATCATCAAAGTCTAGTAGCAAGACAAAAGTCAAGATGACTGTCAGCTTTGAAGATGTTCTACTAGGTATTTTCTCCTCCCAGGAGATTCCCAATACTATCTTCTCTTGGTTTTCCTTCTACGCATCTGGCTGCTTCTTTTCAGGTTCCTTTGCTGATTCAGCATTCCTGTTCTGTCCCTTATAAATGGTTGTATCCTGGGGCTACCTAAATGCCTTTCTCCTTATGCTTTCTTCTGTTGCCTCATTGGTTCCTAGGAGTTTAGTCTGGAATTTGTCTATCTACTCCTCATTTCTGATGACTTCAAGTTCACTACTTTTTGAAATTATTCAATTGGATATCACATGGACATTTTGAGCACATGGTCCAAAAGAGGTTCATTATTTCCATCTCTTGATACCTCTCAATCTCTTTCCCCCTCCCAAAACTAATTATTTGGTACCTTTATCCTTCCACTCAGGTTCCCTAACTTCTTATCCATATCCTTCACAACAGATTTATAACCCTCTAAATTCAATGAATTAATCCAGCCACAACATTTATTGAGAGCTAATTCACTACTGTGCTAGGCACTGTGGGATATAAACAAAATGGAAAAAAAAAATCAGATTTAAACTTGGAATTGACCTCATAGGTCAGCTCATCTGACATCATTTTATTCTCTACCTTATATGTGTCATTCCAATTCATCTTCCAAGCTGCCAGCAAAGTGCTTTTGCCAAAGTGGGCAAATCTCCCTCTCCTCACTCAATAAACCCTAGTGTCTGTCTCCTCACTTTTAGGATTAAATGAAAACTCTTTTTAAAGCTTTTCACAACCTGGTCTCTTCCCAGTTTTCCATTCTTCTTATACAATTCTACCTTCCTATTATTCTGAAATCTAGCTCTAATAGCCATCTCATTATTCTATTCCATCTCTTTTCCCTATCTTCCATTTTTGGAATGCACTTCCTCACTGAAGCTTCTCAGAAATCTCTGATTTCCTTCAAAACTCAACTCCCAAAGCTCCTTCTATTGAAGATCTTTTCTAACCCTGTCCCCTCTCCTCACACATATGGTTAACTTCTTCACAAATTCTTATATTTTTTGGTATCTATCATTTTTTTCTCTTTTTTTAATTTTCTTTTTTTTTTATTATAATAACTTTTTATTGACAGAACCCATGCCAGGGTAATTTTTTACAACATTATCCCCTGCACTCACTTCTGTTCCGATTTTTCCCCTCCCTCCCTCCGCCCCCTCCCCCAGATGGCAAGCAGTCCTATATATGTTGAATATGTTGCAGTATATCCTAGATACAATATATGTGTGCAGAACCGAACAGTTTTCTTGTTGCACAGGGAGAATTGGATTCAGAAGGTATAAATAACCCGGGAGGAAAAACAAAAATGCAAACAGTTTACATTCATTTCCCAGTGTTCTTTCTTTGGGTGTAGCTGCTTCTGTCCATCATTGATCAATTGAAACTGAATTAGGTCCCTTTGTCAAAGAAATCTGCTTCCATCAGATTACATCTTCATACAGTATTGTTTTTGATGTATATAATGATCTCCTGGTTCTGCTTATTTCACTCAGCATCAGTTCATGTAAGTCTCTCCAAGCCTCTCTGTATTCATCCTGCTGGGTATCTATCTTTTATGTGCATATATTATGTATTTGTGTATATATACATGTGTGTTTATGTATGTTGTATATATGTGTGTATGCAATTTTCTTCTAGAATGTTAACTAGTTACTTATCTGTAGGTGTATATGTGTGTATAATGAAATATATGACCTATTATAACACGTTATATATCACAATATTAAATTCACACACATCATACTGGGTGTATATTCGGTGCTTAATAAATGCTTGTGGACTGATGAAGTAACTGGCTCCAACTTGCTCAAGGTCGTACAGGTGAGCAGAGCTGGTTCCGACCCAAGTCCTCTGATTCCAGTCTTCAGAACATCTTGGAGATGAGGGGGATGGGGGATAGTGTCTGGAGAGACACTGGAGAGGAGCTGGAGGGGAGACGGGAGAGCCACCTTTTGGAGGTTTGGAGGGGAGCTGGGGGGCCATGGTTGGGGGTTGGTCTGGATAGATGTATTGGGGGCGCTTCTGTTGGGGGCATCTGAAGGGATGCTAAGGGGGGAGCTTCAGCTGAGGAGCCTGAGTCTATAGGGGCATTGTATGGGAGGGGTCCGGAGGGGCTGCAGGCGCTTCTAGGCTGAGCGCTCTCCTCTCTTTCTCCTTTCCTTCCAGGAGTAAAGGAACAAAGAGGGGGCTGCGGGTCACGGCCCTGAGTAAAACCTCTGAGCTCTGGGGAGCAGTCGTAGAGTGGAGGGGGAGGGTAGGCCCAAATGGGTGAGAGCAGACTTGACTTGGGAAGGGGGGAAGACCCAAGAGCCCAGAAGGGGAAGGGGCTGGAGAAGGGTCTGGTGGAAGAAAGGATCCACGGAAAAGGAGGGGCTAGTTGGGGGCGGAACCTAGGAGCTAGAGAAGGGGCGTGGCCCAAAGGAAGAGGGCGAGGGTTTTGAGCGGGAGGAGGGGAATGAGCGCAGAGGGCGGGGCTTCTGGGAAGAGGGGAGGAGTTTAGGAACATAGGAGGAGTCCAGGGGAAGGAGGAGGTGACGACAAGGTGGGGCTTAGCGGGGGTCGTGGAGAGGCTAGAGAAGGCGGGGCCAGGCTGCGGACGGGAGAGTGTGGTTATAGAGGACGAGGAGGAAGAGGAGAAGTACTAAACTTTGGTGGGAGAAAAGCTAAGGGGAGTGGCGCGAGGGTAAGAGGGGAGACAGGGGGGGTAGGACTCGGGGCGCGGCCTGGCTGAGGAGAGGAATAAAGGGGCGGGGACGAGGGGCGGAGCCACCGCGTGGGACACGTTGGGGGCGGGACCCAGCGCGGGGGCGCGCGCGGGGGCGGGGCCGGGCTCGCGCTCCGGAGTGGCCGGAGGCTGGCAGTCGGAGCCCGGGCGGCGGCGGCGGGACGAGGGCGAGCCGAGCAGGGCCGGGCCGGGGCGGGCGTGTGCTGCGTCCGGGGGCCGGGCGGAGCTGGGAACGCGAGCAGAGGCATGGTGGCCGCAGCAACGGCGGCGGCGGCGGCCGGGAGCTCGGGAGAGGGGCAGCGGCGGCGGCGGCGGCGGCGAGGAGGCCGCGGGGTCCGGGCGTGCGCTGACTGAGGCGGCGGAGGTAACCGCGGGCGGAGGCCTCCCTCTCGCCCCCTCCCCGGGCCTGCCTGAGCCGGGCCGGGGCCCGGACCTCTAGCTCTCCCTCCCTTGCGTCCCACTTCGTTTTCTCCGGGCACTGCGGGGCGGGGGCTGGGTTGGTGGGGGCCGCGTTCCCTGACGTTCTCGCCTGGAGCCTGACAACTCCACAAAGACGGAGGCGGCCGCGGGCCGAGCACCTGACTGGGCAGCCGGGCAGGCCGCCCGTCGCCCTCTGCAGCCCGGCTGGAAGCGGAGCCTGAGCCCCGTGTTTTTGTGGCATCCGCGCTGCCCCGAAAGCTTAGCCGGACTGGGGGCCGGCTCCCAACTTTGTCAAAGAGTAGCGACCGCAGGTGCTTCTGGAGCTGGTCTCCCGGAGCCTCCAAGCCCTGCAGTCCCGACCCGAGGCCAGGGATACAAAGACCGAGCCCGGTCCTTTTGATAACCGGACTGCAAAATGGTCATGTTTTACACCAAGCTAAGGGTTTTTGTTTGTCTCTTTGTTCTGTTTCAGTCTCTTGTGGAAGATGTGAACTCTCCAGACGTTGCAGACCCGAGAAACCTGTGAACAGGTTCGGGGAGAATCTTCTGTTCCTGGAAGAATTCACTTTTGTGTGTTAAGAAGGAATTGACGTTTGCACATCATCTCTGCTCCTGAGGTTTCTGCTCTTGGAATCACTTTCCTGGCATTGCCCTTGTCTGTAATTGCCACGATCTAGCGCTGTGAATGACTATTCCTAAAGAAATATGGATCTGTGCTGTAAAACTGCATTTTGTTTCTGGAGAAAAGCGCTCGGCTAAATTTTCATAGAGAGATGCGTTTCTGGATGGACTTTTCAGGCAGAAAATTAACACTAGTAGTCAAGAGAAGCATTTTATGTATACTGAAAGACTGGGCTTTCTCTTTAGTTATTCCAGATGTATTGTCTCATCTCTATACTTGAAACATCCACAATTTCTATAAATTCCAGATGTAGCCATGGAGTTATATGACCTATTGAGCCATATGAAAAGTATTATTGAGTTCTGGGACCAGACATCTTTTCATCAGATCAACAATTAAACTAATATATTATCTGCTACATAAGACAAAGGACAGAAATAAAATGAAACATCTGCAAAAAGAACTCTCTGGCTGATGAGCTTTGCGAGAAACATTAGGTAGTGGTTCTACTTTGAGCTTCATTTGCAAAGTGAAAAAGAACCTAAAGGTTTATATATACCCTCAAGTTTTAGCAAATGTTGAAGGAGGGCAGTCTACAATGACCAGTCCTTGGGAAGAGAGAGCCTGCAAAATGGCTCAAACCAGTTTGCTGCAGGGGAAGCAGTTTTATTGTAGAGAGTGGGTTTTTCACAAGCTTCAGCACTGCCTCCAGGAGAAAACTAACTGTAGTAACAGTGCTGTCAACAACCCATCGCTCGTGAATCCTGGGAATAATGCTAGTGTTGTTTCTGGGAAAGGAGCAGCCTGGGGTGTGTTGTTGGTAGGAGGGCCTGGCAGTGGTAAGACAGCCCTCTGTACTGAACTATTGTGGCCAAGTTCACCTACAAGTTTGCAGAGAGGTTTACATCGACAAGCTCTGGCCTTTCATTTTTGCAAAGCCCAAGACTCTGACACTCTGTGCGTTGGAGGATTTGTTCGAGGTCTGGTTGCCCAGATCTGCCACAGTGGATTGATCCAGGGATATGAGGACAAGCTAAGAGAACCAGCTGTCCAAAGTCTCTTACAACCTGGGGAATGTGAGAGGAACCCAGCTGAAGCTTTTAAAAGGTAATGCTAAAAATGTTGGACATATTTTCAGGTTTTTTCTTCAGGAAAGACAAATGTGCCTTAGATAAATAAAAAAAAAATTAATATTATTAACTATATTTTAGTTAAAAGCTGTAAAAAAGTAATTAAAATAACGAAGGGAACAACCTTTCAGCTTTCATTTGTCAAAATAGCATATTGATGACTGTGCATACTGGATTACATTTTAGCTATATGTGATTTAATATTTATGATGTGAAATAGAAACTTAAGAAGATTGCTTGAACTTATAATTTTTCATGAGAACTTTTGATTAGAAGGAGTAGTGTTCTGTGATGAAGAAAGCTAGATAGAAATGGATTTTCTTGGAGAATAAATTTGTTTGTATTTTAACTGTCATCCTTTTATGGAAATGAATTCTCTTTAATGAGAATGTTGACTACTGTGAAGAAAGGTATTCTGTATTTGCGGTTCTTCCCCATTTCTTAAATGGTAATGTAAGATATTGTTAAGTATCTGCTCGTTTTACTTTATTGTCCAGTTAGTGTTAAGTGCAGTGGTAAGACAGCCCTCTGTACTGAACGATTGGGATTGCCTTGTAGTTAGAAAAAAAATTTTTGTTTCTACTATAGTTTAACCTCAAATAATAAAAGTTTAAATTGTACTTTGCCAAATTATTTTGTTCAAACAATTAAGTTCTTTTTTTGAAAGCAACTAGGAGGGAAAAAAAGCACCTTAAAAATTTTGTCAAAAGTCTGCTCTACCCATTTTTTCTTACGAATAGAGAGTTCCTCTTTTGGTTGGGTTGACCAGAGATTGATTTTATTGGCATCCATTGTTAATTAATTCAGCAAGCATTTATTATTCACCTATTATGTGGTAGCCACTGATAAGTGCTGGAAATACAAAAATAAAACCTCCCAATCCAATTCTTACCCTTCAAAGAGCTTTTTATACATGTGTATAGATAGAATAGAAACTGAATTTCTCTAATTTCATTAACAGCTGGAATTCCTGGATAAGGAAAGTCCTACTACTAATACAACATGTTTTCATCTCTGAAACTTAAGATCTTATAGTTGCTTAGAGCAGAAGTGTCAAATGCAAATAGAAACAGATTAAACTACATAAGAATTCCTGCAGGCCACACTAATTTTATTTGTCTTGATTGTATTTTTATTTATTTTGCATCTTTATTTCCGAAGTACATATTAATCTGATTTGGGCCATGTTGGGGAATGTTGAGAGCAGCATGTTTGACACTTTTTGTCTTGGAGTCCTGAGAAGTTAGGCAATTTGCCCAGGGCCACATAGATGACCAGGTTTTCCTAGCCCTAAGGCCAGCTCTCTCTATCCTCTGTACTACACTACAGAAATCTAAACAGAAATTGTACTCAGACTACATAAATGGAGTGTCAAGTGTGGCAGCATGGTGTCAAAATAACCTTCCTGTAAAAGAGCTTGCACCTGATTTTATGAAGTTTTCCTTTTTTTTTTTTAAAGATAGACAAGGATTTCATGAAGTCATAGTAAATGAAAGAAAAAACATTTTTAAGTACTTCTCTAAATCATTTCCACTGTTAAAATCCTATCAGTTTCTGATGTTGAACTATTTGACAGTGTCAAGGACTTTAGGTCTTTGTTTTCTGGATCTTTAGTAGCTGTCTGCATCTCCCCAGGGCTGCTTCCCACGAGAATGGCTGCCAGCTCTGGGCTGAAAGAATGGCTGTTTTCAGGACCCGCAGGTTCAGGGCTGTCCCCATCAAAGTCTCAGGGGACATGGTGGTGGTGATGATCTGACTCACTTGGCACTTGCTGGCTGCTTCATCTTAGATGGTCTTGCCCTGTGAGTGGCATTTGGCTCGTAATTGGTCAAAAGATGGCTAACCCAGTCTTCTCAGGAATTACTCAGATGGCTGTGACTTGGGGTCAGGAGTCTGTTCCTCCCAAGGCTCTTGTTAATAGCAATTGGTCAGCAGTCTTTGCTGATGCTGATGCAGCTGGTAAGGCTGTGGCTGTGTTGAAAGTAGGACTGGTGATTTGGGGGAGGGGGAGGAAAAAGAGGAGGGAAACCACTGTTATTTACCCAAGGCTTTGTGTTCAGGGTCCTAGGCTTCCTTCATCATGGTTTATGATGCACTGGTGATAATGATATGTGAAAAAGAGGAGAACATTTCAGTTATGGGGGATAGCCTTTCCAAAGTTGTGCTAAAGAGACAGTGCACAGTGAGTTCACAGTGCACAAGCAACTGAAGATAGAATATTATGAAGGAGCTTAGATAATAAGCCTTGAAAGATTGGCTTAGGCTAGATTGTTAAGGGCTTTAAATGTCTAATGGGATATTGTATTTTATCTGTAGGGAGCAACTGGACAGTAGAGAGCCACTGGAACTTCTTGAGCTGAAGAGAGACATGGTCAGATCAGTGCTTTAGGAATAAACTTTGGCAACTGTGTGGAGAATGGTTTAAAGAGAGAAGAGACTTCAGGCAGTAGTCCAGGGGAGAGGTGGTGAGGCTCTGAACTAGATTTCTTGTCTTATGAATAGAGAAAAATTGATAGACACAAGAGGTATTGAACATGTCTGACATACAACACTTAAATACTTGATTGTTAACTAGAATTGATAAGGCTTAAATACTGAATGTGACTTCGCCTGTGGGAGCCTAGTGACTAGCACCTTCAGCAGAAACAGAATGAAAATAGAATTTGGGTTCCAAGACAAGATTTCTTCATATATTTGTTGCATTTGAATCGGCTGTAAGACATCCAGTGGGAAATATCAAAGAACAGTTGATGATGTGATACTGGAGTTCAGAAGAGAGGTTGAGATGAAGTATAGATTGTAAGAGCTGCCAAAAGTTGAAACCGTCAAAGCTGGTAATTCCCTAAGAGAGTGTGTAGAGAGAAAGAGAGCAGAGGAAAAAGGACTTAGGACAATCCTGGAGGTATATCTGCACTTTATCTTGGTGGTGAATGATGATCTAACAAAGGACTAACAGGGCCGGTAAGAAGAAAACTCTTTCTAGGGAGGTGAGAATGACTACCTAGTGGGAGGTTAGTAATGTCAAATACTGAAGAAAAGTCAAGTATGAGGAAAAAGCTCTTGGATTTGTCAATCAAGAACTCAGTGGTAATTTTGGAGAGAGCAATTAGGGAGCAATGAGATCATAAATCATACTACAAGTGAATGAAGAAAGAGGAGGCATAGGGTGTACCCAACTTTTTCTAGTTTAGCTATAAAAAAGAAAAGCCCTGTGGAATAACAACTTGAAGTGGTGATAAGAACCAAGTGAAAGTTTAAGGATAGGAAATGTCTGCACTGGTAGGAAAGGAGCCATATGTAAGCAAAGATTGAAAAGTAGAGATCAAAAGGGATGTTATAAACTTGGTTCTTGACTAACACACTGCTGAGCAAAGAGTGGTTCATTATGGTTCTTCACATGTTGTCTAGAAATTAGTTTCTAATGATAGTACTAATGATAATCAATACAACAATAGCCATTTGTAATAATGCTGTAAGTTTTGCAAAGTGCTTTGCAAATAGTGCATTTGATTCTCACAACAGTCCTAAGGGATGAGTTCTATTTTATTCCTCTCCTCCCCTTTTTAAGATCAGGAAACTGGGCTAATGAACACACAATTAATAAACTTAGGATACAGAATTTCAAAGTTGGCTCCATATTCCAAATCTAGCATTCTTTCTACTATGTCAAGAAAATGAAGATTTTGAAAAAGCTTGCATGAATTTTTTCTTATTATTGCTTTGCATTTTTTCCTAAGTACATAGGTCATAGAAGGAAATAATTTCATTTGTGTGTGTGCGCGTAACTTTTGAACCCATTATATCTATTGTAAAGGTGAGGAGAACATGTAATAGCAAAGTGTAGAGAGCAGTGTTCTGATAGTTCATGGGTGAGAAATACCCCCAGATAAGAAAGGAATGAGATAGTTATGGGGGGAATGGGGGAGTCTGGAGAAATGCCTAGACCAATTTCTAATGGAGTTGTCTTGGAAGTAGTAGATAAAAGTGTTGTGGAATGATATCCTGAGATGACTAGGGTTTAGCTGAAGTTGAGTCATGGGCCATTCATTGACATAGCATAAAGATTGTGTGTGTGTGTGTGTGTGTGTGTGTGTGTGTGTGTGTGTATGTGAGTGAGAGAGACATGTAATTGATGGGAGATGTAGAGGAAGAGGAGAGACAGATACTTCTAGCTGCATCTTTTAAGTATGAGTACATTTAAGTACTTCTTAAAGGCAGTCTGGCTGTGACGTAGTGGATAGTGCTAGAATGGGATTGGAATCAGGAAGACATATCTAAATCCTACCACAGAAAAATCCTAGCTATAAATCATTAGCCTCTCAGCATCAGTTTCTTCATTGGGAAAACTTACATTACAGATTGTTAGAGTGTTCACGTAAGATAACATGTGAAGTACTCCACAAACCTTAAAACAACTTTATAAATATTAACTATTACATAAATTAAAACTGTTAATTTTAGGCTTTTCACCTGTAAAGTTCAGTATAATAAATATCAGGGCAAAATTACCAGCATTATTTGGTTGATAACCAAACTCAGGGTTAAAGTTGTAATTAGTGTAGAATTAGTTGTAATTAGTGAAGAAAATCCATAAAGAAAAGCTTAAGCTAAAAATTAAGAGTTCCTTTTGATTCAAAAAATATAGTTTGAATGAGATAATGATGAGGTTGTCTGTCTGTTCAGAATTTTCTAAAATTAAAGTTTAATTTTTCAAATGAGGTTTTTTTTGTTGTTGTTAACTAATTTTGACAATTTCTTTGTCTTTGAATTTTCTCTGAAACTACTGGTCTATTGAAGTAACTAAGTTTATGTTATTGGAATCAGGTCTGGCATATAGTGTACACTTAAATGCTTACTGACTGAATCTATAGACAATCTAGCAAAGCATAAGGACTTAATGTAATTATACATTATATATACATATATATATACATATATATATATATATAGTCAGTTTCTTTTGGTTATGTTTTCTTAGTGTTGATTTCTTGGGTTTTAAAACAAATATAAGATTGTACAAATATTTTGTACAAAATATGTTTGATTGATTATATCTTCGAAAGTAATTTCTTGATGTGGCCAGAGTTTCTGTTTTGTTTTTGTTTTTCCTATATAATTTGTAGTTGCTAGTCACTGTCAGAAAATAAGATGAGCATTATTTATTGTGTGAAATTAGTATCAGTACTTCTTCCTGGTTGACAGAGGGAGCTAATCATTTCATCTTCTCTTCTAGTTTCTGTTCAGAGAAAGACTAGTCTTTGTTCCTGGAGAATTTTGGTATTCTATTTTAGTAACCTACTGTTAATGAATCATGGGATCAACCTAAAACCCTACCTTTGTTTCTCATTTAATCCAATGAAAATTAAAAATAGGACATGAATTAAAGGGATTCTGTTGCCTCAAGTATGTGCTACAAAAATGTTTAGCGGATTACATGTTTATGAAATTTGATGTCACCTTGCATCTGTTTGTTTGTTGGATAGACTTTAATTTGTAGCTTTGTCTGTGTTGGCGTTCCTTCAACCACTGTCTTTGCAAAAAAAATTTTTCTCCCCAAAATATAAAGTTGATTAGAATCATAGAGCCAGAACTGAGTGGGACCTTGGAAATTATCTAGTCTAGACTCCTAAATTTTACATACTGGGAAACCAAGGACCCCAGAAATAGCAAGACTTTCTCAGGTCACACAGGTCAAGTGAAATAGTTAGTGACTGATCCCACTACTGCAGATACAGATTTGATGATCTTTCCACATAACACACCTGAAAGCATCCTGACTGTGCAAATTAAAAGTGACATTAAATCTTAGATCTGTGTTTTCAGTCTTTGTCTCCCTGTTGCTTCCTGGATCAAATAGAAACTTTTCTCTTTAAAGATCTTTACCACTTGTTTACAGTTTATCTTCACAGCCTTATTATACATTACTCCTCCTTTTTACATCAATCCAACTATACTATCAACTCCTTCTCACACAAGCTATACAGTAGTCATAATCTTTGGCCCAGTAAGTCCCCAGTTGGGCATATAGTTATAAAATGTTATCAAAAAGAAAAAAAGACTTATCTTATAGCAGGATTTTTTAAAGTTGTAAAAAAAAAAAAATCTGGAAATAACCTAAAAGACTAGCAATAGAAGAATGTATTAAGTAAATTTTAATATTAATGTAAAATTGTAACTCAGTTATGATGACATACTAGAAATTTAAAGAAATTTGGAAATAATCTTTTGAAATAATGCAAGGTAAAATATGTAATAAAAGTATGTAAAAGTCTGGGTGACTTGTACACAGAGCTAGTAACTATCAAAGGCAGGATTCATTTATTTCAAGTTTGTTGCTGTATGTACTACAACACAATAAAAAGTTAACCATGCAGCCCAAAATATTCTTACTAATCAGTGAAACTCATTTATAAATACTTTTAAACTTTGAAGATATTTATATTTTGTGGTCAACAATTCTACTTATTCTTCATAAATTTGCCTTGATTACACTTTAAGAGATTCTACCAAATTTTGGCATGTAGAGATTTGTTGGATAAATTATTGTTCCTTCCAGATGGTTTTATGGAATGACATTGTGTTTTCTCTTGGATTTCTTGGCCTGCACAGATTTGGTTGAGTCTTTTAAATTTGTCTTTTCAGAGAATATTTTTAGATATTAATTGTATTGCTATCTTTATTTTTTATGATACCACTTTCCTTTTGAATGTTTCCATGTATCCCATAGCAATTTCTTAGGAAAAAAAAAAGAGTACTTCAGTAAAATCAACTAGCTTATTATGAATATCTGATAATTTATACAGTATTCTATACTGGAGGTCCCCATCTGTGAAGGGAAAGGAAAAGAAAGAATTCATTTTGCCAGCAAGCCTACAGAACCAAACTATGATTGCTACAGTTGGCAAAGTATTTAAGTTTTGTTGTTGTTGTTGTTGTTCTTCTTCTTCTTCTTCCTTCCATTTATGTGATCATAGTCATTGTGTGTTTTATTAGTTTTGCTTATTTTACTTTG